>NC_056434.1:26690226-26990226 GCF_018296145.1 Oncorhynchus tshawytscha | reverse complement strand
CCAGAGGACCTGAGGGACATAGTGGGTACATAACTTAAAAGCATGTCTGACATGTATTGGGGTGCACAATCCTGTATTTAAAAACCAATAGAAACTTTAAAACCGGTTTAATGTGGGCTCTCCATTTGGTCTTGGTCAGTTCCTGTGCTGCACCATTCTGTATATTTTGCAGTTGACCAATGGCTTTCTTGGGTGGATCAGACATGAAAGCATTACAGTAGTCAAGCCTGCTTGTAATAAAATCATGGATGAGTCTCTCTGTATCAGCCTGAGAGAGAAACGGCCACACCTTGGCAATGTTCCTCATGTGGGAAAAAGCTATTTTGGTCACATTCCTAATGTGTGATTTGAAATTGA
The DNA here is from genome assembly GCF_018296145.1 of Oncorhynchus tshawytscha. Lineage (NCBI taxonomy): Eukaryota > Metazoa > Chordata > Actinopteri > Salmoniformes > Salmonidae > Oncorhynchus > Oncorhynchus tshawytscha. The sequence continues at coordinate 26,989,869 of NC_056434.1, read as the reverse complement.
GTTCAGAATCTAAAAAAACACCTTGGTTTTTTACCTGGTGTTTTATTTTTGCCTGTGAACTAAAATGTGCGGCCAGATTCTCTCTATGTGCTTTGGCTCCAACAATAGTACCTCGGTCTTGTCTTGATTTAGCTGGAGGAAGTTGTGTGTCATCCAAGTATTTAAATCACTAATAGTCTAATAATTTATCCAGAAATGTAAAGTTGTGTGTCGTCTGTGTAGCAGTGAAAATCAATGTTTTGCTTTCTGATAACGGTGCCATGACATCAGTGTTTGACATGACATCAAATAAAAATGCCAGGAAGAATTTATTGTGACAGGGTAGGAACCACAATGTTGACTAGGGGACCCTATCTTTAGCTACATTTAATATTTTATCTTAGCTACTTCATAGTTAACATGTTCTTGCTTCACGTATTCCTCTTCGATTTAGAAGATACTGTATTGTTGCACAAAACATGCAGATGTAGATCTACACCATCACTGGTATAATCAGGCTATATAGCTAGTTATGTTTGCTCTGACTCAGTACATTTATTAGCTAGCGATTAGCATTAGCAGCTAACAAGTTAAGCCCGACTTACTAAGAAAATACAAACTAGCTGTTTGCAGATGTAAGAAACACAAACAAGAAGTGTAATTATAGAAGGCTAGTGGGTTTATATTATGAAACAAAGGTAAAATAGCATTGTTGTCATCAACATTGTTGCAGGTTGTGCATTGACCATGCAGAGACTGAACGCAAGTGTCTCGTGGTCAGAGGACAATAAATGCGCTCCTTGAATGACAGGGGCGAGGCTAGGGTCTGTGGGGAAAGCGGCATGGAGAGAGAGCGATGACTCAAGTAGTGAAGTAAACTATAAAAACGGACGTTACACACGGCGTATCACATTTAACAAATACCATTATTCAAATACTATTATAGAAGGTAAAGTAAAAACCCAAACCTGTCCGTGCATCAATACTGGTATATCGTAAAATACGGTATACCGCCCAGCCCTATGGTCAACAGTGTCGAAGGCAGCGCTTAAATCCAATAGCACAAGGACAGAGAGCTGTTTGGCATCTGTGTTGGCTCTAAGACCATTTACCCCTTTAACTTAGGCTGTCTCTGTGATGTGGTGGTCCCAAAAACAAGATTGGAATTTTTCAAAAATACAGATGGCACTTAAAAAAATCAGTTAGCTGTTTGAAAACCAATTTCTCCAGATTGACTGAAATGTATCCTTATTTTCCACCATAATTTGCAAATAAATTCATTAAAAAATCCTACAATGTGATTTTCTGGATTTTTTTATTTTCATTTTGTCTGTCATAGTTGAAGTGTACCTATGATGAAAATTACAGGCCTCTCATCTTTTTAAGTGGGAGAACTTGCACAATTGGTGGCTGACTAAATACTTTTTTGCCCCACTGTATGCCAATTTTCTCTCTCAGAATATCGTAATGGAACCTGCAACTTTGACTTTCTCTGCTTCCACTCTGCCTTTGCAATTTCTGCAATGTCATCGCCTTTGTGCACAAAACGTGCATTAAATAATTCAAATAATTGTAGCTGAGGCCGATATTTTTTAAATTACTCACAGCTGAATATTTTAATATTACAATTTTATCAAAGACAGCACAGTATGAAGATAGGCTAAAACTGATTTTACAATAGAGATCCCCAATCACACTTGTTGGCGATGTCATGGCGAGGTTAGCTAGCTGAGTTCATGCGTAGCAACACGTCCTTGGGTCTAACAGTCATCTAGCGCAGGCCGTCAAATCAAAGGCTCTCCTTCAAATAAAAGTTGTTTTTGTCAGCAGGATACATTCTGAGTAAGAATTTCAGATTAGTCCCATGTACCGCACTACTCCCACCTCATGTCCTTTTTGAGGAGCCGTAGATCACCGACAAGAGGATTGGAGTGATCCAATAGCTCACATAACCGTGGTTACGTACGTAACCTTTGTTATGTAGCACTATATTGGATCACTCCAATATGGTATCACAATAGCAGATTAATCGGTGATCTAGGCATGGCCAGATGAGCAAAGGGCAGTCATGCTTGTCCTTCCATCCCCTTCCAGGGAAGTGGAGACAACACCCAACACGGCCATCCCGACCTGGTTGGCGGCAGCAACATTGACTCGATAGTGTCAAAAGTACTCAACGATGCCCAACTCCCAGAGGTGCAAATTTCATCAAGGGGAAACTCCTCGGAGCAGGGCCCACGATGTAGCTACTCCTCTAGTAGAATGTGCCACCACAGCACATGGCAAAGGCCGGCCGACCAGCTGATATGCTGTAGTAATAGTGTCCACAATCCAATGTAAGAGTCTCTGTTTTGATAGGCTCTTTTCCAGAACTCTCTGACCATAACACACAAACAGCTGATCCGATTGTCATATTCTCTTAATCTGTCAAATGTAACTTGGGGAAAAACCCATCCCACTCACAGCCATGGGAGGTGCGTAAGCGGACAAATGTTAGGGCCGGTTCAAATCAAAATCAAATCAAATTTATTTATATAGCCCTTCGTACATCAGCTGATATCTAAAAGTGCTGTACAGAAACCCAGCCTAAAACCCCAAACAGCAAGCAATGCAGGTGTAGAAGCACGGTGGCTAGGAAAAACTCCCTAGAAAGGCCAAAACCTAGGAAGAAACCTAGAGAGGAACCAGGCTATGTGGGGTGGCCAGTCCTCTTCTGGCTGTGCCGGGTGGAGATTATAACAGAACATGGCCAAGATGTTCAAATGTTCATAAATGACCAGCATGGTCGAATAATAATAAGGCAGAACAGTTGAAACTGGAGCAGCAGCACAGTCAGGTGGAAGTTGAAACTAGAGCAGCAGCATGGCCAGGTGGACTGGGGACAGCAAGGAGTCATCATGTCAGGTAGTCCTGGGGCATGGTCCTAGGGCTCAGGTCAGTTGAAACTGGAACAGCAGCATGGCCAGGTGCACATGTTTGTCAGACAGGACCTTCGGCAAGAAAGAGGGATTAGGCCAGAGGAAAACACTTCCCTTGTCTGCACCTATTCGGAAACATTCAGCCACTCCTTCGAAGGCAAATCGGAGGTACTTCCAGTGATCTCAATGAAGAGGAACGTGGAAGTATGCATCCTTCAGGTCGAGCGTGGTGAACCATTGGTCACTCAAGACTGCCTGAAACACCCCCGCGGGCGAGAGCATCTTGAACTTGAGCTCCGTCCTTTTTTGAAACTATGAAATACGTGGAGTAGAACCCACTTAGCCAGTCTAGCGGCTCTACCTTCCTGATTGCATCGTTGCTCAGAAGCAAGGCTATCTCCAACCGGAGCACCTCCTTCATCACATCTGCCCCCGAGGTGACCCAGATACCCCTGTAGAACTGCGGTCGGTATCAGAACTGGAGTTTTGTCTCACATCTCTCACAATGAAACACCATAATAATGTCGCTTCTCTGTGAAAGTGAAGCCAACACCGTGATATTAATATGTGTCTATAATCAGCTACTACAGACCTACAGTAACCGCATTAGTCTTATACACTATCTGACGGAGAGCAGGCGTGAACTGGGTGTGAACTGCCTGATTGTGGGGGAAGGGGCAGAACACACAAACTCACACGTTAGCTCAATCTTAGTTTATACGTGTGGGTTTGCTGTAACTCACGCCACGTTATAGTTTTTTCTACTATACGTGGGGGTGTTGGCAGGATGTAAGGAGTGTGCTTAGTCCTGCAGTGGTCTGCTCTCGTTAAGATAGCTACTGCATAGCTCGCTCACCGTGCAAGAGATAAGTGTGGTGTGCCTAGCGACATGTGACTCACTCTCCAGGGAGAACTGATAGCCCACCAGAGCAAAACATACACAGATTTCCGATCTTGAGGGGGTAGACGCGGTCCCTGAGCCCGAAGACTAACCGCGAAGACTGGTCTGGACCAAAAACTAATGTCCGTGGAAATCAAGGCCAGTCTGCACCAAAAAAAGACCTTCAGACAGGACCACAAAAAGGTGTCAGCGTCAGGCTATACTGCACAGACTATCTCCCTTGTACTGGATTGATGAATGAAGGTCACTAATTAGTAAGGAACTCCCAACACCTGGTTGTCTAGTGCTTAATTGAAAAGAAAAACCTGCAGACACTAGGCACTTCATGAAATGAGTTTGACACACCTGGCCTACAGTGTTACCTGAAATGTTATTTGAGGAATGCCCTTCTATGTGGCCAGCCTACCATTTGTAAAACACCCTCAAAAAGACTGTGTTCAGGACAGAACCCCCAAAATACGTTGTTCCGTGCTTCCTGAGGTGTAGCCTACCATATCGGCCCCAAATGACATTTTATGAATAGCCCACTGTTTGTACAACAGGCCATTGCATTGGCTTTATTATTCCTGATTCCTGTAACTAATCAATTTGGCTATTTATACTCTGAATATCAGTTACCCAACTTTATCAGGAGGAGTTATCCTGAGCCTATTTGCAATGTATTTACACAGCGGGGAATGCAGAAGTATTTAATTTTTTCGCTATGATCAGCTCGTAAAAAATTGCTGATGTTTTTCAGCGGCAGGGACTGGGAGTCTAGTCAGGATCAAGGGAAAGATGAATGGAGCAAAGTACAGAGATCCTTGATGAAAACCTGCTCCAGAGCGCTCAGGACCTCAGACTGGGGCGAAGGTTCACCTTCCAACATGACAACGACCCTAAGCACACAGCCAAGACAACGCAGGAGTGGCTTCGGGACAAGTCTCTGAATGTCCTTGAGTGGCCCAGCCAGAGCCCATGTCAGAACCTCCCAATCCATATGTCACGACTTCCACCGAAGTCGGCTCCTCTCCTTGTTCGGGCAGCATTCCACGATCGACGTCACCGGCTTTCTAGCCATCGCCGCTACATTTCTCATATTATTCCATTGGTTTTGTCTTGTTCCATTACACACCTGGATTTCATTCCATAATTACTACATGTATTTAGTCCTCTGTTTCCCCTCCATGTAATTTTTTTTGCGTTGTTTGTAACTTATTTTGTAACTTATTTTGTACATAATGTTGCTGCTATAGTCTCTTATGACCGAAAAGAGCTTCTGGACATCAGAACTGGGATTACTCACCACGAACTGGAAGAAGCTTTTTCCTTTAATGAGTATGAAGAGAAAGATTCTGCTCTCCCGGGAACAGGCCCAGATCCCCGTCATTTGCATGAAGAAAAGACTGAGGAAAAGATGACGCAGATCGAGCTGTATTTTGAGAATCCATAGGCGAGCGAGTAAACTCCCATTGCCATCAATTCTATTTTCCATAAACAATCATTGAATAATAAAATTGAGGACCTATGATTACAATTATCCTACCAACAGGACATTAAAAGCTGTACTATCTTATGTTTCACCGAGTCGTGGCTGAACGACGACACGGACAATATAGACCTGGAGGGATTTTCAATGCACCGGCAGAACAGAGAAGCTACGTCTGGTAAGATGAGGGGTGGGGGTGTGTGTATTTTTGTCAATAACAGCTGCTCCGCAATGTCCAATATTAAAGAAGTCTCGAGATATTGCTCGCCTGAGGTAGAGTACCTTATGTTAAAACTTCTTAAGGATGACGCAGAATGCTGTTCCCATGCAGGAACAACACTCAGCGGATTTCAGAGCGCCACCTATAGTTTTTGATAAAACTCATAATTTCATTAAACTTTCATTAAAATACACATTCAAGGTAGTGAATTAAAGCTACACTCGTTGTGAATCTATCCACCGAGTCAGATTTGTAAAATGCTTTTCGGCGAAAGTATGAGAAGCTATTATCTGATAGCATGTACCCCCAAAATACTGCAACGTCACCTAACACGACAGATTTTGCGGTAGCCGGCGCTACCCAAAACGCAGAAATAAAATATAAAACATTCATTACCTTTGACGAGCTTCTTTCTTGGCACTCCTAGATGTCCCATAAACATTTATTTGGGTCTTTTTTTCGATTAAATCGGTCCATATATAGCCTAGATATCGATCTATGAAGACTGTGTAATCAAGGAAAAAACTGAGTTTGATAACGCAACGTCATTTTTAAAAATTAAAAAAGTCGACGATAAACTTTCACAAAACACTTCGAAATACTTTTGTAATGCAACTTTAGGTATTAGTAAACGTTAATAATCTATCAAAATGATTATGGGGCGATGTATATTCTTTAGCTTCACGTCTTGAAATCATGTCCGGATATGTCTCAACCAAAACATCCTGTTGGAGACCATAGGGCTGTCTTCTGTATACCCCTACCTTGTCACAACACAACTGATTGGCTCAAACACATTAAGAAGGAAAGAAGGCACACCTGTTAATTGAAATGCATTCCACATGACAACCTCATGAAGCTGGTTGAGAGAATGCCAAGAGTGTGCAAAGCTGTCATCAAGGCAAAGGGTGGATACTTCGAAGAATCTCAAATCTAAAATATATGTTGATTTGTTGAACACTTTTTTTGGTTACTACATGATTCCATATGTGTTATTTCATAGTTTTAATGTCTTCACTATTATTTTATGTACAATGTGGAAAATTGTCAAAATAAAGAAAAACCCCTTTGAGTAGGTGTGTCCAAACTTTTGACTGGTACTATATATATATATATATATATATATATATATATATATATATATATATATATATATATATTAATACACATACACACAAAGTACATTCAGAGAGTATTCAGACCCCAGACCCCTTGACTTTTTCCACATTTTGTTACGTTACCCCCCCAAAAAAAAAACACAAAAAAAACAGGTTTATAGAAATGCTTGCAAAGTTATTAAAAAACTGAAATAAGTCATTTACATAATTTTTTTTTGAGCAGATGGTCGGGGGGCAGAACATAATTACAGATAATTCGTAGACGGCAAATTGACTGCAAGATGTCCAAACAGATATGTTTGACTAAAACATAATCATTTCAAGTCTTGCTTACATTTTTATGTGTTTCGCTTTATTATGCGAGGGAATACTTGGGAACATATTTCTTAAATAAAAATCACGTGGAGCTGATTTTCTGTTGTTTTTAGTCTCTTATGTACCCCTCAAAAATACGTGTGAATATATACGTATTTATGTTTTTTTGGGGGGGCTCAGAAAATTGCGATGGGGAAATGAACCAAATTTTGCCAGCAGGCCACCGGTTGGGGAACCCTGGGCTAGATTATTCTACATGCAACAGACCGAAGACTGAACACACACTTAGCAAAGAGACAGAGCAGGCAGGCCAGCTCCAGGAAGAGAGGGGCAATAGAAGGCAGAAGCGTGCTCATATGTTTTGGTAATCGGCATCTCACAATGTCTTGTCTTGCATGCTTTGCAAATTCACCAAGTAGCCTAAAGTTAACCTCTTCCTCTCTGGTTTTATTTGAATTAAACAACTTCCCCAGGGCTTTATCAGTCCAGAAATGAGAGCTTTACCATCTATGGCAAAAGCCTGGGTCTATGATGGAGATTGTAGAACTGTCATCAACGCATACTTCAGTATTCCCCCTTCTCTCTGGGAGCATTTGTGTGCCCAGGCCCCATAGGCATAATATCGAAAGGATCCCACCCTGGTCACCAACCAATGTAGCTGTGGTCCAGAGAGGAGAACTCTACCAACTATGGCAAAAGCCTGGGCTCCCGACAGGGACAATATAATTCTCCCCACTGCATGTTACACTGCATGTTACAATAGTAAAATCATCGGTTTGTCACCTGTTAAACTGATTCAACATTGAATTTAGTCTTCGAGATGCTCAAACTCGCATGTGTTTGTGTAAGGCAAAACCCACAAAGAAAATCCAACCGGCATATCCATATGTGTTCTCAATGTCTAAATAGTGATGGCAGGGCTAGTTCAAACTGCAGTAGGATGTTTCTCCTCACGGGTGAGGGAATCAGCCCAAGCTTGGTGAATAGCATTAGGTTGATCTCTGGAAGCAGGACACAGGAGAGATGAATAGATCATGTGAGACAAAAGTGAGAGACAATAATTCAATAAATCATCACAGCAAAGGAATGTCGTTTGTGAGCTAGAAAATTAACATCCCGACAGTCTGAGGCAAAAAGTGCTCTCCAATCATCCTATTCCATCTATTGACAGAGATAATGTGGCATATCTTATTTGTCAGTATGAATTAAATTATTTTTGGTAAGTATTCAAAGTATTCACCCCCCTTGGCATTTTTCCTATTTTGTTGCCTTACAACATGGAAATAAAATAGATTTTATTGGGGGGGGGTGTATCATTTGATTTACACAACATGCCTACCAATTTGAAAATGCAAAATATGTTTTATTGTGAGACAAACAAGAAATAAGACAAAAAGACAGAACTTGAGCGTGCATAACTATTCACTCCCCCAAAGTTAATACTTTGTAGAGACACCTTTTGCAGCAATTAGAACTGCAAGTGTCTTGGGTTATGTCTCTATAAGTTTGGCACATTTAGCCACTGGGATTTTTGCCCATTCTTCAAGGCAAATCTGCTACAGCTCCTTCAAGTTGGATGGGTTCCACTGGTGTACAGCAATCTTTAAGTCATACCACAGATTCTCAATTGGATAGAGGTCTGGGCTTTGACTAGGGCATTCCAATACATTTCAATGTTTCCCCTTAAACCACTCGAGTGTTGCTTTAGCAGTATTGTTAGGGTCATTGTCCTGCTGGAAGGTGAACCTCCGTCCCAGTCTCAAATCTATGGAAGACTGAAACAGGTTTCCCTCAAGAATTTCCCCGTATTTAGCACCATCCATCATTCCTTTAATTCGAACCAGTTTCCCAGTCCCTGCCGATGAAAAACATCCCCACAGCATGATGCGGGGTGACATTTTCGGGGTGAAGAGAGGTGTTGGGTTTGCGCCAGACATAGCGTTTTCCTTGATGGTCAAAAAGCTACATTTTAGTCTCATCTGACCAGAGTACCTTCTTCCATATGTTTGGGGAGTCTCCCACATGCCTTTTGGCAAACACCAAACGTGTTTGCTTATTTTTCTCTTTAAGCAATGGCTTTTGTCTAGCCACTCTTCCATAAAGCCCAGCTCTGTGGAGTGTACGGGCTTAAAGTGGTCCTATGGACAGATACTCTCTTATTAATTCCCTCCTTGCCTTTGGTGGGCGGCCCTCTCTTGGTAGGTTTGTTGTGGTGCCATATTCTTTCCATTTTATATAATGGACTTAATGGTGCTCCGTGGGATGTTCAAAGTTTTGGATATTTTTTGTAACCCAAACCTGATCTGTACTTCTCCACAACTTTGTCCCTGACCTGTTTGGAGAGCTCCTTGGTCTTCATGGTGTCGCTTGCTTGGTGGTGCCCCTTGCTTCGTGGTGTTGCAGACTCTGGGGCCTTTCAGAACAGGTGTATATATACTGAGATCATGTGACAGATCATGTGACACAGATTGCACATAGGTGGACTTTATTTAACTAATTATGTGACTTCTGAAGCTAATTGGTTGCACAAAGTCTTATTTAGGGGCTTCATAGCAAGGGGGGGACTTGACAATACCCACTGGGCACAGACGTCAATTCAACGTGCATTCCACATTGGTTAAACGTGATATAATTGAAATGACGTGGAAACGACATTGATTTGACAAGTGTATGCCCAGTGGGTAGAGACTTCATGTATTCACAAATAGAACCTCCAGTTAACTGACTGCAGTACTGAGAAGAAATGTGCATACTTTATCAAAACTGAAGAAAAACAAGTATTGGGTAGTATATACCGGTAAACTATGTTTTATCTCGCTTTGCAGTGGAATGAAGGACATCAACGTCCTGTTTTTCCCAAGCTCAGACATATAAGGGTGAGTTTTGTGTTTTAGTGAAGGGAAATAAAAGAATGTGCAACTTTCATTTATTTTTTTCAGTGTTTGGCGTACCAACAGGCCCATGCAAATCAAGCTAATGTTTCATGTTCTTGTTGAGAGAATGTTGCTTTTGTTTCATTGTTTTATCTATACCACATAGGGAAATCTACTGTACTGTATCAATCAGCCTCTCTCTTATCCATTTTTCTCCCTTTCTATTTGTCTCAAGTTCTAAGAAAAACATTGGACTGACTGTCAGGTATGATATTCTCTGTTTGGTTCTTATAAAGAGTTTTTGAATACCAGGAGTAACATTGCTGTTTCTTCCCTCTCTTTGTGTCATACAGCCTATTAAACTGCAGTTTGAGTACCGATCAGATGACTAGACCGTCAGTTGTTAGCGAGAAGTCCTGGCCTCACTCTCCTAGAGTAAGTACAAATGTACCCAGTGTTCTTGAGCAAGTCACATCACACTGTGGGTAAGGACACTAAATATGTCAAGAGAATCTGACTTTCTGTTTGGTGTTATGTTGTGTCCCCTGCAGTCTGTCAGAAGACGACATCAAGGCTGGTACTCTCAAGGCCCTGACTGACTCTCTACAGAAGCTGAACGTCTCCAAACAGATTGTGTAAGACTGATTTTTATTTGAAGTGCATGACTTTTGATAAAGTCATGATCTTATGGCTGTCCCGTATTATGTTTGAAACTAGTTATGCTGCTTAATACGGTTATTGTCTGTGTCTTGACATTCTGAATGACAGCCACATATCTGTTGATGGGCTGATGATTCTGACCAGTTTCCTGTCTGTATGTCTTGATGTGGTTCAAGTGGACATCAGGTATGTTGTGCATAACACCCTTTATTTTCTTAGATAAAGCCAATATAGACAGCACCCTTGTTGTGTGCGTAAACTGCAACCAGACTAAAACCACCACACTACCCCATCACCTCCTGGTGGCTTCACTATTCAGAGGGTGTCTCCTCTGTCAAGGGGTTTGCTGTAGGCCCAAACCAGACGTTTTAATCATGTAAGAAATGATGATACTACTGTGGTCCCTATTACACAACTTTTTTTTAGAATGTCCTGTAAATTCCTCTCAGACCCTTCCCACTGGGCTCAAATGTCAATTCAATGTCTATTACGTTGGTTCGATGTAATTTCATTGAAATGACATAGAAACAACATTGATTCAACCAGTGTGTGCCCCGTGGGTTACCACTCACTGCTGTGCATTTTCCCCATACATCCCCATGACAGGCTGCACGACCCTGTTCTTGTGTCCATGCTTTTTTTCTAGGGGATAGAGAAACACCAGATTTCTAAGAGACTTTGGTGTGTACAATATTTTCACTTTTATATTACTAATGATGTGGAGAATCTTTTCTACTGTAGGTGGTATGACATTGTCTCTGCTTTCCATCCTCTTTTCCCATGGTCCCTGTGTGCAGTCTGACGGGCTGTGCTCTTCGTCTCCCTCACTTGGACCGTCTGTGTGAGAATCTGAGGGACTGCTCTGCTCTGACTATGCTGGAGTAAGTGTTCTCAGGGAGAGACTTTGGAGTGTGAAATAGCAATACGGATAATTGTTGGAATGCACATATACAAGGACCTGTTTGTTTTTGTTCATCACCCCCCACCGTTGTCAGTATTTCCAACAATGCTTTGGAAAACAAAGGTCTGAAGAAGTTGTTGGACCTCTTGCCTCAGCTTAGCAACATACAGGAAATCAAGTAAGAATTTCTATAGCAACTCAAATGTCTTTTCCTTTTCTTCCTTTTTTGTCCGTTTTTTTTCCCTTAAAAGCTTTTTTTCTGACCAGGGAGTTTCTGTATACCCTCATTTTGTTTTAGTGTCAGTGAGAATGCAGTCAGCATGGAAGGAGTTGTGCAGCCTAGCTGGAACCCTGTGCTCACACAGGAACATGAGTGAAGTGAATATCAGGTATTCACATCCCATTACTGTCTTATACAGACCAACACTTTTGTAAACAAACAGACATGCTTGAAACCGGCATGGTAGAAAGTTTATGAATTCATGTCTAGTAATATGTTTGCATTTGTGATGATTATTAACTATAAAACTGTTATATTTATCAGTCATGGGGGGGATAAGAAGCTGTTTCTGAAATTCCTCTCCAGTAAAATGTAATAGAGCAACAGAGTAATAGCAATATACTGTATAATAACACCTCTTTCTGATGATGTTGCTTTCAAAATACCAATTCTATGACTCAGTAAGATGTTGTAGTCCTAATAACCGTTCACTGAATCTCTGTCATTTCAGAATACTATCAACGGGATTGGAACAGTGTAAGAAACTCAGGTAGGACACAGAACGATATGTAACTTTTTGGGCGACCCAACCAAATTCACATAGAAATGTGAGTTATTGTCACGCCCTGGTCTTAGTATTTTGTGTTTATATATTTATTTGGTCAGGCCAGGGTGTGACATGGGTTTATTTTGTGGTGTGTTTTTGTATTGGGGTTTTTAGTAGGTATTGGGATTGTGGCTGAGTAGGGGTGTCTAGCATAGTCTATGGCTGCCTGAGGCGGTTCTCAATCAGAGTCAGGTGATTCTCGTTGTCTCTGATTGGGAACCATATTTAGGTAGCCTGGGTTTCACTGTGTGTTTTGTGGGTGATTGTTCCTGTCTCAGTGTGTTTGTATTTCACCAGATAGGCTGGTTTTATAGGTTTTCACGGTCCGTTTCTTGTTTTTGTATTTGTCGTGTTTATTCATTCATTAAACATGTATCGAACTAACCACGCTGCATTTTGGTCCGACTCTCCTTCGACGGAAGAAAGCCGTTACAGTTATAGATCTGTCATTCTCAATTAGAGCTTTCGGTGGCGCGAATGCATAGTGCAAAAAGCCACAACATTCACTACTGGAGTTCTGCGTGGTTAAGATAAAATCATGCATCAAATTATCTTGAGTACCTGTAGCGGTCCTGTGGTTGGGTGGATGCAACTGTTCTGTGGGGGAGGGGTGGGTGTAGTGGTCCTGTGGGGGGGCTATTCTACTTTACACTTTTTTTTCTTGTAGTTCTGCATCTTATGGAATGTGTGAGTGGGCGGGGCTCGGGCTGAGGGAAATTGGGATGAAGGAGGGGACGGGTGAGGGTGAGGGTAAAGGTCTAGCATCCTGCTCTTTTCTTTTTTATTTAAGTTCCTCTGTCAATATAAATAAAATAAAATAAAAATGTTTTCACAAATTGTACCTATCATTCTCATTGAAAGAGCAAGTCTAAGAAGCGGTAGATCTGTTCTATGTGCTCTATTTCTATGCTTCCCGTGTTTAAGATTCGTTTTTGTGCCTTTTACTTTTGGTTTTGTACACCAACTTCAAACAGCTGAAAATACAATATTTTGGGTTATGGAAAATATATTTGAGGTTTAGATGGTACAATGATTCTCTACACTATACTTGCTTGTTTTGTCACATAAACTGAAATTAGACAAACTATTAAGAGTTTTAGCAACCAGGAACCATAGAGCATCTTTAACTGAATTTATGTCCCATTCACTTAACCCTGAAATATAATCCCAAACATGTTTTTGTTTTAGTCTAACTCACAGTGATATCCATCCCACTGACATGAACAAGCTATGTAGAAGACTGGTACAGTGTCCCAGCCTACTTGAGCTAGAGTGAGTTCTACTGTTACCTCTATCTCTGTCAGTGTCCTGTCTCTGTCTTTCAGGGTTTACTACAGTATCTGGGGCTGTGTTCTCTTCTCTCTTTATTTCTTACCAGGTTATACGTTTTCCTCCTTCCCAATTCTCTGAAAATATTCTGCCTGTTGTCTGTTGTAGTTCTTTTCTCAGCAGTCTTCAAACAGAATATTGTGATATTATCAGTTTCTCCCACGGATCCCTGAAAGACGAAGCTATTGAAAATCTATTGAAGATCCTGTCTAAGATGAAATCTCTTCAGCTGCTTAAGTAAGAACACTTCACCCTGCTCAGTAATGATAATCTCAGGGTCACAACACCGGTAAAGTTAGAAAGTGAATGATATTCATTTCTCATCATTCTCCTTCGCCTCCCACAGTATGAACCATGTCCAGATGTCTACGTATGGAGCATTGTTATTGGTCAGATCTCTGAGACTGCCATCGTGTCAGAGCTGTGGAACTCCGGTATGTACGGCTCAGGATGCTCAGGTCACCGCTCACTCACGTGGTTCATACATTTTGTTTTATATATATATATATATATATATATATAAAAAACTGTGTTTACATCAATACCTTAAATATTGATGTGCTTTTTAGGCCACAAGGAGAAGCCTTCATCAAGTTTGTCAACATGAATGCAGAACAAGCAACTTGCAGGTGAATGTGTTTTATCTGCTTATGCTGTTCCCACATATAGAAATGCCACATTACAGAAATGAGGTTGTAGGTTAACTGACAGTTTAAAAAATCGGTCACATCTTATATTGAGTTCTGTCTGTGTCTGTCTGTCTGTGTCTGTCTGTCTGTGTCTGTCTCCTCTGCGTACACACTGAGCAGTGGATATACTCTCTGGGATGCTGGAGCAGTGTCCTCATCTTTCTGTCCTGAAGTGAGTGCCTGTGTCCTCTCTCCTCAAACACATCCCTGTACCTGGGTCACACTGCCCACATTTTAGCAAAAAGAACAGTGTTTATAAATGATGATGTACTCACAACTACTGCACTGTATTCACAGAAATACTTTACACTACTAGTGTATATGTCTTCCTCAATGATCGAACTGTGTTTTCCCTAGCTGAAAATTAGGGTTACAGTATCTTGGCAGTTTTTCAACACATTTTCTACCAACTTTTCTCGTTATGGATATTAACCCATTCTTTTAAATGGTGAAGTTTATCCAGTAACCTTCTGAGAGACGAGGGAGTGAAGAGATTTGTGGATTCTCTGCCAAGTCTGCGGATTGCTAGCTCAGTGAAGTAAGACTCATTACAATGGCCTATCTTCCTTCAGTCCGTACAGTGAACTCCATTACGGCTAGCGCTGTCTTGTTTCACCAAGATAAACGTCCGTCAATTTACCTCCTGGTTAGCCCCTAAACAAACCTTATACAATACTGTTTTATCAGTGGAAGCAGATGCATCTGTTCTATCTTTGTGGGGGTTAGTTGTGCTTTCTTGTACAGCTGTGTTCTGTTTTAATCTGCAGCCTCGATGATAACAGACTCACTCAGATGGGGGCTCTCTACATTCAGAACACAGTGACGACCTGTGAAAAAGTGGTTGAAGTGGACGTAAGGTAAAATCTGTTGAACAATGCCATTTACTTGTCTAGAACCCCCATATAGCAGTGTTCCCCAATAGGAGGTCCGCGGGCCAAATTCGGCCCACAGGTGATTTTATTTGTCTGAAGTTTTTGAGCACATATTATTTTAAAATAGTTTTTGCTGTAGTACATAAAAGATTGTAAAATCACCAGGAAATCAGCTCAAAGTGATTTTAATTTAGGAAATCTGTTCCAAATTATTCCGACACATAAATAGAGAGGCATATGTGATTGTATCCCAATGTAATCAAGGTTTGAAATGATTCCGTTTTTGTCAAATACTATATCTGTTTGGGATGCTGGTACTAAGACTGCACTCAACGAGCTGTATACAGCCATAAGCAAACAGGAAAACGCTCATCCAGAGGCGGTGCTCCTAGTGGCCGGGGACTTTAATGCAGGGAAACTTAAATCCGTTTGACCTAATTTCTACCAGCATGTTAAATGTGCAACCAGAGGGAAAAAAACTCCAGACCACCGTTACTCCACACACAGAGACGCGTACAAAGCTCTCCCTCACCTTCCATTTGGCAAATCTGACCATAACTCTATCCTCCTGATTCCTGCTTACAAGAAAAAACTAAAGCAGGAAGCACCAGTGACTCGCTCAATAAGGAAGTGGTCAGATGAAGCAGGTGCTAAGCTACAGGACTGTTTTGCTAGAACAGACTGGAATATGTTCCGTGATTCTTCCGATGGCATTAAGGAGTACACCACATCAGTCACTGGCTTCATCAATAAGTGCATCGATGATGTCATCCTCACAGTGACCATACGTACATACCCCAACCAGAAGCCATGGATTACAGGCAACATCCGCACTGAGCTAAAGGGTAGAGCTGCCGCTTTCAAGAAGCGGGACTTTAACCCGGAGACTTATAAGAAATCCCGCTATGCCCTCAGACAAACCATCAAACAGGCAAAACGTCAATACAGGACTAAGATTGAATTGTACTACACCGGCTCCGACACTCGTCAGATGTGGCAGGGCTTGCAAACTATTATGGACTACAAAGGGAAGCAAAGCCGTGAGCTGCCCAGTGACACGAGCCTACCTGGATAAAAGGAACACAGACGTGAAAATACTATTCATCGACTACAGCTCAGAGATCAACACCATAGTGCCCTCAAAGCTAATCACTATGCTCAGGACCCTGGGACTAAACACCTCCCTCTGCAACTGAATCGTGGACTGCCTGACTGGCCACCCCCAGTGGGTAAGGGTAGGTAACAACACATCTGCCACGCTGATCCTCAACACGGGGGCCCCTCAAGGGTGCATGCTCAGTCCCCTCCTGTAGTCCCTGTTCACCCATGACTGCATGCCCAAGCGCGACTCCAACACCATTAAGTTTGCAGACGACACAACAGTGGTAGGCCTGATCACCGACAACGATGAGACAGCCTATAGGGAGGAGGTCAGAGACCTGATATTGTGGTGCCAGGATAACAACCTCTCCCTCAATGTGATCAAGACAAAGGTGATGATTGTGGACTACGGGGCTGTAGTAGATCAGGTTGAGAGCTTCAAGTTCCTTGGTGTCCACATCACCAGCAAACTATTGTGGTCCAAACACACCAAGACAGTTGTGAAGAGGGTACAACAACTCCTATTCCCCTTCAAGAGACTTAAATGATTTGGCATGGGTCCTCAGATCCTCAAAGTTCTACAGCTGCATCATTGAGAGCAATCACCGCCTGGTATGGCAACTAGAGACACCAGCTAGTCATAGACTGCCTGCTCGTACCGCAAGGCACTACTACTATTTTATTGTCCGCCCCCCACCCCCATTTTTACGCTGCTGTTTATTATCCCTTATTTATTTGTTTAATTTTTACTGCTGAATGTAACTGGGGACCCCTGCCATATAGTTTGTGCTGTAAGTCTGTGTATTGTTTTGTCTGTTTGGGAACTGAGAAGAGGTCGCTCATCCGCTTTGAACTGGACAGTGACTGTGGCAAAACTCTGAGGTAAGACAACAAAAAGGCTACTTTCTGCTCATCAATTGAAGTAACAACACACATACCATACTGTGAACTCATTTAGCTAGGCAAACAGGAAGCATTGTTTTATTTTGTTCTTGGAAAAATAACATATCGAAACTGGAAGGATTGCCAGTATAAATTATATCAGACCTCTCCCATATAACTCATAGACATGACATCTATCTCCCCACAGCTTCAGTCTCTCACCTTCTTTTTCTGCTTCATGTTCCCTGGATCCTTCAGTCTGAGAGAGTGTCATTTTGGGGCTGACCATCTGCAGAAACTAGCAGAGATTCTGAAGAGCTGTGCTGCTCAGTTGGTCAAACTGAGGTGAGAATGGGACTGGGAATACTGCCTGACCTTTGAGATAATGAACCTGAAACTCATCAAATTTGATAAAGTTAAAATAACACCACTGAATTTGAAAGAATCACAGAAGTACAGCATGATTGGCAGTAGAAGGATGATAATACACTGAACAAATATATAAATGCAACAATTTCAACTCTTTTATTGAGTTACAGTTTATAAGGAAATCAGTCAATTGAAATCAATGAATTTAGGCCATAATCTATGGATTTGACATGACTGGGCAGGGGTGTAGCCATGGGTGGGCCTGGGAGGGTATAGGCCCACCAACTGGGGAGCTAGACCCAGTCAATCAGAATGACTGTTTTCATGCAAAAGGGCTATATTACAGACACAAATATTCCTCAGCCCCCCCTCCCCTCAGACGATCCCGCAGGTGAAGAAGCCGGATGTGGAGGTCCTGGGCTGGTGTGGTTACACCTGGTCTGCGGTTGTGAGGCCAAATTCTATAAAACTAAGTTGGAAGCGGCTTATGGTAGAGAAATGGACATTCAATTCTCTGGTAGGCATTCCTGTAGTCAGCATGCCCATTGCATGCTCCCTCAAAATTTCAGACATCTGTGGCATTGTGTTGTATGACAAAACTGCACATTTTAGAATAGCTTTTTATTGTCCCCAGCACAAGGTGAACCTGTCTAGTGATCATGCTGTTTAATCTGCTTCTTGATACGCCACATCTGTTAGGTGGATGGATTATCTTGACAAAGGTGAAATGCTCACTAACAGGGATGTAAAAAAAATGTGCAAAGAATATGAGAGAAATAAGCTTTTTGTGTGTATGGAACATTTCTGGTATCTTTTATTTCAGCTCATGAAACATGGGAACAACACTATAGTATTTTTTTCCTCTATGATTCTGGGGAACACTGTTTTCTCTTGTATATGTAGGTTATCCTGTAACACCATGCAGAGAGAAGGCCTTTTGGCTCTACAGAACAGCCTGACTGCCCTGTCCTCATTACACACCCTGGAGTGAGCCCGCACGCACGCACACACACACACACATATACACACACACACTGGTGATTGACTCTGTAAGTTATTGGAAGTGAAATGACTGACTTTTCCCCTTCAGTATAAGAAACAACGGTCTGAATGTTCAGGTGATTGAAGACTTGGTGAAGCAGCTGAGGTGTGGTCATGTCCAACGCTATATCAGGTAAGGAGGATATGGGAATAGAATTTGTGTGTGGGATCTCTTGTGTGAGTGTGTATGATTCAGGTTAACAGGCTGTGTGTGTTTCCCATCATTATTGAGGAGACGTGGATCACAACAGAAGCAGATGTTAACCTGGTCTCCTGCTGCTTGAACCTGAACCACAACATACACACCATCAGGTGAGAATTCATGTTGGCATTGGGGTAATATTTAGAAGTATAGTAAAATAGAACATGATATTCATAATGTATGTGTGAACTTATTTTGCAGGGTAAACCACACCACTGTACACATTACTTTGGAAAAATGCACAAATCACACTCCTACCAGGTAAAGCTGAAATACATTTTCGTTGTCTATTTGCAAAATATTTTTAGAAGTGAAGATAAAGATAACAGCTCTTTCTGTTTTAACTGAGCTGGCTTCATTTGTTTCAGTGGTGATTCTGCAGACATGGCTAGCTCTCTGTCTACCGTGACCATCAGGTGAAAGCAGAGTCCTCTGTTATTCCTACATCAACAGGAATGTGTGTAAGATGGCTCACAATTGATAAATGCATATTCTCCCTGTTGTATGTTCCTGCCTCTTGTGTTTCAGCCTAGTAGACGGTGCAGTACAAGGGCACCACCTAGTGTCTCTGCAGACTGTGCTCCAGAGATGCCCTCTGCGGCAGGACCTAGAGTAAGTATCTGCGAGAAGGGACCTGGGAATACTTTGGAAGTAGTTAAAGTGTTTAATGTCTAATTTAGTTGTATTAAGTTACACCTATTTCTTATTTTCCTCTAGTTTGCCACACAACAGCATCGGTAGAGTGGGAGCAGAGTTGCTCTGCTCTGTCCTACCATCCTTAGTTAGTCTGAGTAAACTCTGGTGAGGCTTATGTTGTTCTGAATTTGGGGGTTGGAAGAGCTTTACATGGGTTTTGTGGGCCAAAGATGAATATCTTAGGCTGCACATGAAAAATATAAACATGTTTATATTTTTCTGTAGTCTTGAGTCAAAAGAAACATCTGAAGATCTGGTATTGCTCCTTGCCAAGGGGTTGTTGCAGGCTAAAAGCATTGAGAGCTTGAAGTAAGTGATTGTCAATTCTCTCTATTCCTACTTATGTTTCATTTCTGGCCCTGACTCTGACCTTTCACCACTCTCTCCCCCTTAGTTCTTCTGGTCATGTGATCAGTGGCAGAGGAGCTGTAGTTCTGACCAGAACACTCCAGAACCTACCAAATATCAGAACAATCAAGTAATAACTGACACGCTTTGTTTCTCTACATATCACCCCTACCTGTATTCCCCCACCTGGCCAGTGACACAACAATACTTATGCGGATCCCTCTGTCCCCCAGTCTGTCCCTGTGCTCTGGTTGGACAGCTGAAGGAGCATTGGACCTGGTCAAAGGGCTTGGACAGTGTCTCTCTCTGGAGGGGATCAGGTAAAAAACTTTTGCTCTTGAGATTCCCTCACCAACTCTGACCTCCCAATGCAGCACAGCATGACCACCATGACTGACAGCTATTCCTATGATATACTGTGTGTCCTGGGGTAAGGGTATGAGCTAAATACCTGTATCCTGTCCACAGCCTTGACTCTGCACAGCTGGATCAAGAGAGCACAGTCTCCTTGGCACAGGGACTATGACCTTCTTGAAGAGGCTAAAGTGAGTAGAGCTTCCTGATAGAGAACGTAGTGGGATTTGACATGCCTGAGACAAATGTGGTGTAGAGTGTTATCTTTGCCAATGATTTGTGATCTGTCCGTAGTCTGAATAAGTATGTAACCATGGTGACTGGATCCCCAGGGGAGGGGACCACACTGGTCCTACTGGCCTCTCTGGAGCGGCTCAGAGCAATGGAGGAGACTGAGTGAGTAGAATAATGATAACACGCATGTCAAGTAGTATCTGACTTCTGCATGAACTAGCCATCACTTCTGATGTGGTATTGTCCATGTGTGTCTGGCCTGCAGGTTGGAGGGGATGAGGATGTCAGATAAAGGAGTGGAGGAGCTTATCAAACACCTGCCCCCCTGGACAGGCCTGAGGAAGATCAGGTAGGCTCCAGGGATTATTGAACTGGAGGAATGGCTAGGGAACAGACTTTAACAAAAAATAGTCAACATAATTGAATGTGTCAAATTAAGCTAAGACATGCATCGGCAATCTGTCAAAAGTTCACAGATTACTGCACCTGTACATAGCCCACCTATAATTTAGCCCAAACAACTACCTCTTTCCCAACTGTATTTAATTTTAATTTATTTATTTATTTTGCTCCTTTGCACCCCATTATTTTTATTTCTACTTTGCACATTCTTCCATTGCAAAACTACCATTCCAGTGTTTTACTTTGCTATATTGTATTTACTTTGAACACCATGGAGTGTTTTTCCCATTTACCTCAGATCCTCTCAAACCTCATTTGCTCACATTGTATATAACTTGTTTATACTGCACACACATAGATTTTTATGTTGATATTATTGACTGTATGTTTGTTTTACTCCATGTGTAACTCTGTGTCGTTTTCTGTCGAACTGCTTTGCTTTATCTTGGCCAGGTCGCAATTGTAAATGAGAACTTGTTCTCAACTGCCTACCTGGTTAAATAAAAGGTAAAAATAAATATTCAAAAATGTTCGATCGGTTCAAGCAGGTGTTCTGGAGCAGGTTTTCACTCCTGCACAAGGTCATTTCTCTGTGAACTTTGTCCTGAGTCCATTCATCTTTCCCCCGATCCTGACTAGTCCCCACAGCTTGATGCTGCCACCACCATGCTTCACCATAGGGATGGTGCCAGGTTTCTCCAGACGTGACCCTTGGCATTCAGGCCAGAGAATCTTGTTTCTTATGGTGAGAGACCTTTAGGTGCCTTTTGGCGTACTCTAAGCGGGCTGTCATGTGCCTTTTTCTGAGGAGTGGCTTCCTTCTGGCCACTCTACCATAAAGGCCTGCTTGGTGGACTGCTGCAGAGATGATTGTCCTTCTGGAAGGTTCTCCCATCTTCACAGAGGAACTCTGGAGCTCTGTCAGAGTGATCATCGGGTTCTTGGTCACCTCCCTGACCAAGGACCTTCTCCACCGATTGCTCAGTTTGGCCGGGCGGCTAGTCTTGGTGGTTCCAAACTTTTTCCATTTAAGAATTATGGATGCCACTGTGTTCTTGTGGACCTTCAATGCTGCAGAAATGTTTTGGTACCTTTCCCCAGATCTGTGCCTCGACACAAGCTCCTGTCTCAGAGCTTTACGGACAATTCTTTCGAACTCATGGTTTTTGCTCTGACATGCACTGTCAACTGTGGGACCTTATACAGACAAGTGTGGGCCTTTCTAAATCATGTCCAATCAATTGAATTCACCACAGATGGACTCTAATCAAGTTGTAGAAACATCTCAAGGATGATCAATGGAAACAGGATGCACCTGAGCTCAAGTTCAAGTCGCATAGAAAAGTCTGAATACTTGTGTAAATAAGGTATTTCTGTTCTTTATTTGTATTAAATTTGCTAAAATGTATTAAATATATTTTTGATTTGTCATTATGGGGTATTGTGTGTGTGGATTGATGAGAAGAAAAAAAACTCTTTAATCCAATTTAGAATAAGGCTGTAACGTAACAAATGTAACAATAGGTCAAGGGGTCTGAATACTTTCCGAAAGCACTGTATAGAGAGGGTTCAAAGTGCTGATTGGTTTGTAAAGACACACCTTTATTATATTGTCCTCACAAAGTTCAGCTTATTCTACTTCCTGGACTGGTTCAGAGGAAACATACTGATGAAACATACTGATATTATGAGCTATGATATGAAGTGAACCTGTTTCTCTCTCAATCCTTAGAAGAGGAGAGTGTTGACCCAGATTTCTGTGTAAAACACAGACTGGGACATCATTTAACTTCTTTATCTTTGTGTGTCAGCCTGTCAGATAACTATATTGGTGACCAAGCAGGAGAGAGGCTGATCCAGACCCTGGCTAACTGCACAGAACTGGAGGTACACCAGTAAGGCCATGTTCCAAATATCTATCCATAGTTCCCTATTTCTAATGGGCTTTCAAAACGGACAAAAATAAAAGGTTAGAATTTTGACTGCAAACTATGCACCGCCTGACCCATTATATTTCAGTCTGTCCAGAAATAAACTCAGCCTAGCCTGTAATGCCAAGATGGGACAAGTTCTGCCCACACTCACTCACATCAGGGTTCTAGAGTAAATCTATTCCCATCTGTTTTTTTGTTTGGCTTGGATTGTGTTAAGTTTATTTATTGATTTTATGCATCTATTGCAATGTAACTGCAACCCTAACCCTTGTTTATGTTCACCGTTGTGTTTTTCCGAGAACCTGATTGGTAGAGAAGGATCTGTCAGTATCTCCAATGCTCTGATCTTCATGAAGTATTTGAAAAAGATAAGATATATAGTAAGATATACCTAATGTAATCTGCTACATACAGACTGTGTATTCCCTGCTCAATCTTGGGGAATGCAGAGGAGAGGTTAGCTGTTAATGTACTTGTTGTCTTTCAGCTTGGCTTTCTGTGTCTGTGCAGAGGATGTCAGGTAAGGGCATGGCCACAGTGTCAGGAGGACCGTATACAGGCAGCAAAGAGCTTTATTCTTCTGGTTCTCATGTTCATGACCAATTTGACCAATTTGGAGGGGGTAAGACTGAGATGTCTCATTTGAGATAATATTTGAAGAGGTAGGGTTTCAGACATTTTCGGAAAACGGGCAGGGATTATCCTGTAGGGGTGGAACGGCCAAGAGACCAGAGGTGGCTTGGAAATGTAGCTGGAAAATGTTTAGTTGAATTCTGTCAATCGTATTGATGTACTTATGCTGACTATCAATCAGCAATTGGGTACTATCTTTGTTGTGTACAATGCCAGTAATACTCCTTTCCTCTCCCTGTTTGACCAGACTGTGGAGGAATACTATCTCTGCCAGTGATGCCCAGAGACTGAGACAGAGGGAGAAGAGGTTCAACTTCTTCTCCACGTAGCCTATTATCTACTCATTCAGCAGAACAGTCAACTTGCACTTTTATTTTTATAATATTATATGCACTTAGAGACCACATTTCCTTAAAATTACAGCAGGTCATCAAATCAAACAATAAAATGATCCTTGTAGGGGGGGCAGTGAACCTTTATTCCAACCCTGGGAACTGGTCTCTCTTTCTTCCTCTTCCTGGAAAGGTCTGTGTGTTGTCTCTATCCACTCTCATATTTATTTCTGCATTGATTTTGAATCTGGGATTCATTGATTGCTTAAGGTATTAATATATATTTTTTTTAACCTTTATTTAACTAGGCAAGTCAGTTAAGAACAAATTCTTATTTTCAATGACGGCCTAGGAACAGTGGGTTAACTGCCTGTTCAGGGGCAGAACGACACTTGTAAAAGTGTCGGTGAGACCAAGTCAATTTGTTCTCTTGAACTGCTGGATTCTAATTCTGTCATTGCTCATGTTTCAAATCAAATCAAAGTTTATTTGTCACGTGTGCCGAATAAAACAGGTGTAAACCTTGCAGTGAAATGCTGACTTACAGGCTCTAACCAATGCTGCATTTTATCTGCTAATTTATTCCTTACACTTGTTTTTGTGTGGCATATTTCTTGTTTACTTGTTTTTGCAATGTCCATTTTGATATTTTATGACATGCACTGGTCTAAAGTGTGAGACAAGTCTTCTTCTTCATATTCTATGCTATGTAAATAGTGATTTTCTTGATCTGAACTTACCTCTAGATGGCAATACAATTTCACAATATAAGGTTCTATTCTGAATCAAGAAAAAATAACCTCCAGTCATCTCCATTTGAAATGTTTACACAATTAATATTTTTTTTGTCTTTATTTGCAAAATAACCAATACTCACTGATGTAAATGATGAGCTGTTTGACTATATTGTACCTTGTAAATTGAGACTGACAGAGTGTTTTGGCAAATGAGACAGCAGTGCACCAGATTCAATCAAGCACTGGGGTATATTCTCCCACCACCCCAACAAAAAGTTGAGTGACCTTCAACTATGACATGTGATGTAATGTACTGTACTTCTGTGTCAAACATATTGGCACCGAGATGTACAGAATCTGTCCCTATTTGAGTGATACCTGATTACACAAAAAGCCTATATGTTAAGAAAATATGTAGCTTAGTCTATGTATTACCAAACCAGAGCATTTGTATTTTCATTTTGCTGAAGGCAATTATCCCAGAATAGAGCGCGTGTGATTCGGGCGGAGTTCAGAGCAATGCGCGACTACTAGTATCGCTCCTCTACACCACTCGGCTAGAGACTGTCACAGCGCAGAATGACCTGCCCCCGTGGCGAACTACAACAATTTGTTTTCCCCTGATGATATTTTTTGACATCATGAAAATAACTTCAATTTGTGCATAGGGAGAAAAGTGTTTGAGCTATCAAGAAATAAGGAATCTTCAGAGAAGAGAAGTGGGTAGAGTAGTACTTAAATCACGTTTACTAAGGTAAGTGAATATTGGGGCTCTTGGGCAGTGTATTTTTGTCATATGCTATTAACGGTATGCATATTATGTCTGGAAATATGTACATTAAGTAAATTAATGACTCTGAAATTAAAATGCAAAGGTGTGCTGCACATTCAAATATTACCAGTGAATTTGGGATATTGATATATTGTAATTCTCAATGTACTACTTCTGAAACTGTAAACTGATGTAAATATTTAGGGTTGCACACAGGATATGTCAGAGGTTATTGTGAACATAATGTTTGTGTCACATACAGATCTACAGAAAACCCTCACAAAGCTCAAGCTGTCAAGCACAAGAGTAAACAGAGACAGTTGTCACTAGCTCTAAAGCAGAGATGTCGCAGTCTTCTCAGAAATGTCTTTACTTCTCTGGTTCTCTCCTGTCTGTCTATTAAAATGGGGACGTAGCTTATCTCTACTGGTCTCTTGCTCTCTGCATTGCTCCATCTCTCTCTGGATTTTTTGGTTGTTAAAATATATTCTGAAATCTATACCATTTCTAGTGTACGCCACCATCAAAGGTGGAGAAACTCTGTTCCCTTCTCACCCACCCTCATAAGTATTCTCCAGTGACATTTGCGCTCTCACAGTAGAGCAGATGATGCAGTCAGCCTGGTCCTTAAAGCACTGAGATTAGTGAAGATGGGAATTCAATTTACATCATGGGTTGAAAATGGTCTTGATAGATAATAATCTTGATAAATAGCAATCTATGCATATTTCTCACAGTTTATGTGTTGATTTAGCCTGGACCATTTGCACATGTAGCATTATTACTGGCACAAGAGCCAATTGAATATTTTTACCATCTGAATGAATGGTCTGAGAAAAGGTTGCCCAAGGGGCATCTGGGGGGGGGGGGACTTTAGGTTTGCAGACAACCAGCCCTGTATTTACCTGTGGGGAGGCCACTTCCTCTGCCACACAGACAGGAAGACAACATGACACTGAGGGTGGTGACCTGGGTCTGTAACTCACAGATCGCCAGTCTTTAAGGTTGCCTACTGTATTCAACTCAGTTTTCGGTATGTGATTATATAATTGCGTATTCAGCGACGGACATTAAAATAATTCTAACTAAGAGGGTAAAGTATCAAAGTTCCTATTTGAACTTCAATACACAAACAGTATGTGGCATTGTCTTTTGACATTCCAATCACTGACAGTTCTAGGCTTCCTTAAAATTGCAGTGTCTGCCTCTCCTCTGTAGCCACTTACTTATATCCCATCCCATGTTTCCCCTATATTTTCCCCCTACATGTTTCCCCAGCATCCATTTAAAAGCGAGATGCGCTTTGGCTCAATAACTGGAAGTCTATGGGAACAGCTAGCATGTCATTGTATTAATGCTAGTAGCAATGCAGCCCCCCCCCTCCCAACCCGTTACCATTACCACCACTACTGAAAAAATTCCTAGGGAAAACACTGCATAGTATTGCCCCATTCCCCTATTCCCCACAAATATGCTTATTGTACCCTGGGAAAATTCCTAGGGAAAACACTGCATAGTATTGCCCCATTCCCCTATTCCCCACAAATATGCTTATTGTACCCTGGGAAAATTCCTAGGGAAAACACTGCATAGTATTGCCCCATTCCCCTATTCCCCACAAATATGCTTATTGTACCCTGGGAAAGAAAATGCTCCATTTCTGCCACTTGTCAGCATACACCAGGGCAGACAGGTAATTAGAGTGTTAGAGTAAATGACCATGTACGTTGTGTTTACTGTGCTATTAAGGTGAGTGAGGCACAGTTTCCAGTTTGAGCGATAAGGGGTTGTTGGGGTGTGTGTGTTTGTGTGTGTGTGTGTGTGTGTGTGTGTGTGTGTGTGTGTGTGTGTGTGTGTGTGTGTGTGTGTGTGTGTGTGTGTTTGGATTGTCGATCTCTCTGTTTGTATAAGGATAAGGATGATTATGCTGTTGATTTGGTAACAATACATGTTTTCCATGACATCATCAGCCATCAGAAGTGAACAAATAGAATGTGGCTATTATGGTCAGGGTATATATGGTCAAAGCTTTGCCTTAGGTGTGAAGAGTGTTTTAGTCACTCCAGTGACTGTAATGTTGGATGGACTGAACCTGAGGGGCTGTTTAGGGATATGGGGTGAGTTATCCCCCTTTTTACTTTAGGTATGTGAGCAATACTATGCTGATGTCTACAGTATAATATTTTTACGGATACCAAAACAACATTTAACCGTTTACATTATACAAGCGAATGAGAATATGATACTTTACTTTTGCGCACTTGCTTGCGCATACATACATCCATGAAGATTGATTATGATTTGGTTGGCAGTGTGTGTTTGTGTGACAGAACACGTCCGTATGCTCCCTTTGTACACTTTTTCCATTTGCTTTGGTTGAAGCTAATTATTGGTAATGGAAGACCTTCATATGGTAAGAGCTTCATAGAGAGCCTCATCTATAGTGCTTATATAAAAAAGTCCATTAACCATATCAGAAAATGACAATGTAGGTAAATAATCTTTTTGGTTTTAGTTGTATTTACAGTGGTTTTATTATGACCTTATATTGAATTACTTAAGTTAATAAATGATGCTATAACATATGCAGTTGCACATCTGTGATCTCTAGGGAATATAACCAATTTCCTGGTTCCACTAGCAGTGGAAGGAGGGTCTTCCACAATGGCACATCAGTATCTTAGCAACAAGAGCTCTCACCATACTCATCATGTCCTTACAAATTACATTACCTGTGCATGAATGTTTGACAGAGTACAGATCTCATTAGTTATTCTCTCATATGACACATGATGGACCACTGTACTAGATACATTATTCTGTGTGTGGCCCTGACCTTTGTTTTTCTTACAGCTGAATTGATTTCGGCAACTCTCTGGATACTGCACATGGATAAAATTACATTTTTATGTTCTATTGAATATGGAATATGAGGTCTCTGTAGGTCTCAAATGTTCTGTCATTAACCACCCTGCATTAAGGATCCCCATGTTTTGTCAGTCTCTCTACCTTATTTTGAATCTATGAGTCTACAGAACGCTCAGTGCTACAGTAATGTCATTCATAGTGCTGTTTCTCTTTGCTGTGTATGTTCCCAGACTGTGGGAGGGCTGACAATCCTGCCGGCATGGCCTACACGCTAGGCACGGGGCCCGACTCTGGGCCAACCGTGAGTCCCCAGCACTGCATCACCAGGGTGGAGCTGTCTGTGTGCTGCGGCAACCTGCTGGACAGAGATGTGACCTCCAAGTCAGACCCCTTCTGTGTGCTATTCAATGAGGTGGACAGCAGCTGGGTTGAGGTGATGAGGGGAGGGGTGGACATGGGTGGACATGGGTGGATGAATAATGATTCATGGCGAGATGAGGGAAATGGTTGCTGGAAAAGTAGAAGGAATGGGTGACTGACTGGAGGGTAGTATAAAGGTTAAAAAAAATATGAAGAATTTGTGGTTATGATGAAAGTTGGAACAAAGATGATACTGAGAGATGCTATAAAAGAGAGTTAAAAATGAAAGAGGTTGAAGAGAGGGTGAAATAAACATTACGAAGAAATTTCCTCTCACTGTTGAATGCTCTCAATGTTTTATCACTTACTAGTCAAGTTTGCAATAACACTGTGTGTTCTGTATAAACCAGGGAAATGGTGGATTTATTTTTTTAACCCTTTATTTAACTAGGCAAGTCAGTTAAGAACAAATTCTCATTTTCAATGATGGCCTAGGAACAGTGGGTTAACTGCCTTGTTCAGGGGCAGAACAACAGATTTGTACCTTGGGGATTTGAACTTGCAACCTTTCAGTTACTAGCCCAATGCTCTAACCACTAGGCTACCCTGCCATCCACCTTTCTGCACCTATCAATATACTATGGAGAAACATTAATCCACAGCTGTCTGAAGCTGTGTTGCCTAACACAGTTACAAAGTCAAAATTGGCTATATTGTAAAAATGCATGAAAAAAAAGAAGCTTTTTGGCCTTAATTTAAGGTTAGGTTTAGCAGTGTGGTTAGGGTTAGGTTTAAAATCACATTATAAGAAGAGAAATTGTAGAACTAGGCAGGGCTCATGACTCTGTGTGTGTGTGTGTGTGTGTGTGTGTGTGTGTGTGTGTGTGTGTGTGTGTGTGTGTGTGTGTGTGTGTGTGCGCTCGGGGTACCCTCTCAGTGTCAGGGGAAAAAAAAAAACATGCCTGCCTGCCTGGGTAGTGTTCTGTTGAGGCAGGCTGAGTGTGTTCCTGCAGGCCTGAGCTGTCGGTCAACAGGGCAGGCTCCAACATGAAACCAGCATAGCGGTTGCTGCAGTAACCATGGAAACGTGGAAGGAAACAAAGGAATCATGATGTTCTTAATGTGTGGAAAGAGAAATGTGGAATGGAACTAACAGGCAAACAGGGAAGGGACATGGAATATACACAGTGGGTTTTGAAAACGGGTAGCCTATGTATAAAAAGTACGTGTGTGTTATCCCAGAGGTGTAAAATAGTAATCCTCACAATGGTTTCTCTTTGGATCATGATGAAAGCTACAGCATATGAAACACAAAACAATACACACACAGCCAGGAAACATACGGCAGAGCAGGCATTGAGAAGTGAAGGGTTTTTCTTCCTGTCCATCTAGGCGTGAGAGAGGGGTTCACTCTGGGTGGAGTAGCCATCTGTTCTGTGGGGGTAAAGAGGGACGTGTGATAACACAGAAAGGGGAGGGGGTAACAATCAGAAGGTGCGGGGAGAGACACAGAGACTCGGGGTTCCAGTCAAACAGACAAAGCAGAGAAGAAACATATACAGTCTGCTCTGCTCTAGGCTCAGCGATGGGAGAAGAAGAGGGGGTGATGAGTATGTGTACATCTTCTATCAGTCTGAGTCAGACATACACTGTGTTAGTCACCACCACCTGGTTTTATCTTTCACATGAACAAGACCTTATCAACCTTCAACACCCCCACATGTCCACCCTCCACCTCCGCTGTGTGTGCGCGGTGGTTGTCTGTGAGTACAGTACTTGTTTGAGAAAAACATAGTGTATTCCTGTGTATTATTTTCAGATTGGCCGAACAGAGACTGCAGTGAATAACCTGAATCCAGTGTTTGGGGTGAAGTTTAAGGTGGACTACCATTTTGAGGAGGTCCAGAAGCTCAAGTTTGCCCTGTTTGATGAGGACAAGTGCAGCAGCCAGCTGTATGAGCATGACTTCCTGGGAGAGTACATCTGTACACTGGGGGTGGTATGCTACATGTCACACTGTTCTTGGAGTCTGTCTGTGACCCCTTTCTGCATCTGTTTATCACTTGCTTATGTTTATCTGCAGTTGGGCATTTCACCCCTCACTCACTTCTGTCTCTGGTCTGTGACCTTTAGATTGTGTCCAATAAGAAACTTCACCGACCACTAACCTTGGCCAATAGCAAGCCAGCTGGGAAGGGAACCATCACAGTGAGAACATCATGCTTATATACCTCATTCCCACAAAGAAATCCAAGAACCATAAACATGTCCATACACACACACACACACACACACACACACACACACACACACACACACACACACACACACACACACAGTAACAGTTTGTTTTGTATGCAGATAACTGCGCTGGAACTGTCAGACAATAGAATAATCACATTGACATTGTGTGGGAGAAAGCTTGACAAGAAGGTAAGAGTTACTGCTACTATATTATCATCTCTGTTAAAAGGTTCTTACTTAATATTTGGAACAACTATAATATTTTGTCCATTTATATTTTACATTTGAGTCATTTAGCAGATGCTCTTATCCAGAGCTACTTTAATTAGTGCATTCATCTTAAGCTAGCTAGGTGGGACAACCACATATAACAATCATAGTATGTACATTTTCCCTCAAAGTTGCAAAGTCAGAGATAGTAAGAGGGAAAAACAGTCAAGTGCAAGAGTTAGTTCACACAATTGTATTTGTATTTTTATAGTGGTATTCTGGCAGCTTTGTGGGTCATAGTCAAAACAGATTGTTTTGTTTTGTAGGATTTCTTTGGTAAATCAGACCCCTACCTAGAGTTCCATAAGCAAGGAGATGATGGGAAATGGATGTTAGTCCACAGGACAGAGGTGAGTTGGTCGGTGGTGGCTGTTTAAACTATTTAAATGTCAATACTGCAGAACTGAGTGTGTTATATCACTAAACAAGGTGTCTTACCACCTGCTGACAACAGTAACTGGATAGGCTTGGATTTGCTTCTGAGTTCTGTATTCCAAGTAACATGGAAGAAGTGTTCTCATTGTAGCTGTTTTTGTGCTGCAGGTGATAAAGAACACTCTGGACCCGGTGTGGAAGCCCTTCACAGTACCACTCATCTCCCTCTGTAACGGGGACGTGGACAGGAGCATCAAGGTGAGTACGGTTTATCAACATGTGCATTCATCTGAGGGCGATGGTATGAAAATAGAATCCCCTTTAGATACAGTATGTAGATAGCCAAATACATTTTAAGAAGTTATTTATTGTGGTATTACTGCATGTTGTCTCGTATTTTAGGTACTGTGCTATGATTACGACAACGATGGAGGCCATGACTTCATTGGAGAGTTTCAGACCACTGTCAACAAGATGAGTGAAGCCCAAAATTCACTGGAGGTGAGGGATGGATTTGAGAGCTACTCCAGTTTATCTATGGGGGTTTGTTCTGCATGCTTTAGTCATGCTGTGATGTGGATCAAACACAATTTTTTACATTGTCTCAACTCTGTGTTCTCCACACTGTGAGTGGATGACTCACTTAAGACACTACAGTTAACACAGCAGTTAACACAGGTCACCATTTCTGAATGGAAGACACCTGTTCATTTGGATATTCACAAGAGCTTATTTACGCCTTGTTTTTAACCTCGTTAATACATGTTGGGTTATGCTTTATTTTACAGCCCGGCCACATCTGGAGAGAGAAGTATAGGAACAGCTCTGTATTTGACTTACGTTTTTGGCTCTTGACTTCCTGTTGAAAACCCTGTGTCATTAGCTAATGGCAGAAATGCAAACACAGCCGATGTGAGAAAGCGTGTACGTTGTGTGGATGTGCAGAGGGGTCCCAGTGGTAATTTCTTACTCTGTGTTCTTCTGCTCCAGATCGAATTTGAATGCATTAATCCCAAGAAACAGAAGAAGAAAAAGAGCTACAAAAACTCTGGAATCATCATTCTGAAGTCATGCAAGGTGAACCAAGACACAAAGAGTCTAATAGATATAGTGTACACTATCCCTCTTAATGACTAATTAGTCAACCCACTATGGCAACTGCAAAATGCATATTAAGTCTAAAAGGAGACTGCCTTTTAATTAAATTATGAATGCACATTAAAGCCTTATGCACACAGCTAATGACTTTCCTTCATAATAATTTTTTTATTACAAACAAAATGCCTGTAATTTTGGTTTTGCTGCAGGCAGGGATTAGAGTAATGGCTCAAATCGCTATTAAATGTATTTATTAATATCAGCACAAAACACATGTCAGTCTCACACAGTCAACCAGGGGCTGCATGCAGTAATCACCTTTGTTCAGGCAGCCAATTACTGAGTATGGAGACTACTCAATCCTATCAAAGTGCCACTTCTGTGCCTTCTCCAATTATTTATCTAAAGGAAAAATAATTTGAACTTGCTACATTATGGATGGAATGGTTTGAGCAGAGTTAGAATAATCTTTGAATACTGTCTCCTCAGGTTGAAAGGGACTATACCTTCCTGGACTATATTTTAGGTGGATGCCAAATCATGTTCACTGTGAGTATGTCATCATTTACCTCAATGTGTCTCCCACGTTCTACCTGTAAACTCTGACCATGTATCACCACTCCCTACCTGTAAACTCTGACCCTGTACTCCCACTGTCTACCTGTAAACTCTGACCCTGTACTCCCACTGTCTACCTGTAAACTCTGACCCTGTACTCCCACTGTCTACCTGTAAACTCTGACCCTGTACTCCCACTTTCTACCTGTAAACTCTGACCCTGTACTCCCACTCTCTACCTGTAAACTCTGACCCTGTACTCCCACTCCCTACCTGTAAACTCTGACCCTGTACTCCCACTTTCTACCTGTAAACTCTGACCCTGTACTCCCACTCCCTACCTGTAAACTCTGACCCTGTACTCTAACGCTCTACCTATAAACTCTGACCCTGTACTCCCACTCCCTACCTGTAAACTCTGACCCTGTACTCCCACTTTCTACCTGTAAACTCTGACCCTGTACTCCCACTCCCTACCTGTAAACTCTGACCCTGTACTCTAACGCTCTACCTATAAACTCTGACCCTGTACTCCCACTCTCTACCTGTAAACTCTGACCCTGTACTCTAATGCTCTACCTATAAACTCTGACCCTGTACTCCCACTCTCTACCTGAAAACTCTGACCCTTTACTCCCACTCTCTACCTGTAAACTCTGACCCTGTACTCTCACTCTCTACCTGAAAACTCTGACCCTTTACTCCCACTCTCTACCTGAAAACTCTGACCCTTTACTCCCACTCTCTACCTGAAAACTCTGACCCTTTACTCCCACTCTCTACCTGTAAACTCTGACCCTGTACTCTAACGCTCTACCTATAAACTCTGACCCTGTACTCTAACGCTCTACCTATAAACTCTGACCCTGTACTCTAACGCTCTACCTATAAACTCTGACCCTGTACTCTAACGCTCTACCTATAAACTCTGACCCTGTACTCTAATGCTCTACCTGTAAACTCTGACCCTGTACTCTAATGCTCTACCTATAAACTCTGACCCTGTACTCCCACTCTCTACCTGAAAACTCTGACCCTTTACTCCCACTCTCTACCTGTAAACTCTGACCCTGTACTCTAATGCTCTACCTATAAACTCTGACCCTGTACTCTAACGCTCTACCTATAAACTCTGACCCTGTACTCTAACGCTCTACCTGTAAACTCTGACCCTGTACTCTAATGCTCTACCTATAAACTCTGACCCTGTACTCTAACGCTCTACCTGTAAACTCTGACCCTGTACTCTAACGCTCTACCTATAAACTCTGACCCTGTACTCTAACGCTCTACCTGTAAACTCTGACCCTGTACTCTAATGCTCTACCTATAAACTCTGACCCTTTACTCCCACTCTCTACCTGTAAACTCTGACCCTGTACTCTAACGCTCTACCTGTAAACTCTGACCCTGTACTCTAATGCTCTACCTATAAACTCTGACCCTTTACTCCCACTCTCTACCTGTAAACTCTGACCCTGTACTCTAACGCTCTACCTATAAACTCTGACCCTGTACTCTAACGCTCTACCTGTAAACTCTGACCCTGTACTCTAATGCTCTACCTATAAACTCTGACCCTGTACTCTAATGCTCTACCTATAAACTCTGACCCTGTACTCTAATGCTCTACCTATAAACTCTGACCCTGTACTCTAATGCTCTACCTGTAAACTGTGACCCTGTACTCCCACTTTCTACCTGTAGACTCTGACCCTTTACTCCCACTCGCTACCTGTAAACTCTGACCCTGTACTCTCACTCTCCTAGTGGCCGGTTATTTAATGCAGGAAAACTGAAATCCGTTTTATCTCATTTCTACCAGCATGTCACCTGTGCAACTAGAGGCTAAAAACTCTAGATCACCTTTACTCCACAAACAGAGATGCATACAAAGCTCTCCCTCACCTTCCATTTGGAAAATCTATCCTCCTGATTCCTGCTTACAAGCAAAATCTCAAACAGGAAGTATCAGTGACTCGCTCAATATGGAAGTGGTCCAATGCTAATCTACAGGACTTTCGCTAGCACTGACTGGAATATGTTCCGGAACTCATCCGATGGCATTGAGGAGTTTACCACATCAGTCACCGGCTTTATTAACATGTGCATTGATGACGTCGTCCCCACAGTGACTGTACGTACATATCCAAACCAGAAGCCATGGATTACAAGCAACATCCGCACTGGGGCTGAAGGCTAGAGCTGCTGCTTCAAAGGAGCTGGACACTAACCCGGACTCTTATAAGATATCTCGCTATGCCCTCTGACAAACCATCAAACAGGCAAAGTGTCAAAACAGGACTAAGATCGAATCCTACTACACCGGCTCTGATGCTCGTCGGATGTGGCAGGGCTTCAAAAATATCACGGATTACAAAAGGAAACCCAGTCATGAGCTGCCGAGTGACGCGAGTCTACCAGTCGAGCTAAAAATGCCTTCTATGCTCGCTTCGAGGCAAGCAACACTAAATCATGCGTGAGTGCACCAGCTATTCCAGATGACTGTGTGATCACGCTCTCCATAGCCGTGTGAGCAAGACCTTTAAACAGGTTAACATTTACAAGGCCGCACGGCATGTCGAATTACCAGTATGCGCACTCAGAGTATGTGCTGACCAGCTGGCAAGTGTCGTCAATGACATTTTCAACATCTCCCTGACCAGTCTGTAATACCTACATCTTTGAAGCGGACCACCATCCCTGTGCCCAAGAACGCCAAGGTAACCTGTCTAAATGATTATCGCCCTATAACATTCACATCTGTTGCCATTAAGTGCTTTGAAAGGCTGCTCATGACTCACATCAACACCATCATCCCAGACACCCTGGACCCACGACAATTCACATACTGCCCCAACAGATCCACAGATAACGCAATCTCTACTGCTCTCCACACTGCCCTTTCCCAACTGGACAAAAGAAACACCTACAGTACGTGAGGATGCTGTTCATTGACAACAGCTCAGTGTTCAACACCATAGTACCCTCCAAGCTCATCACTATGCTAAGGACCCTGAGACTGAACACCTCCCTCTGCAACTACTCCAACTAGATCCTGGACTTCTTGACGCCCCCAGGTGGTGAGGTTAGGCATCAACACGTCAGCCACGCTGACCCTCAACATGGGGGCCCCTCAGGAGTGGGTGCTTAGTCCCCTCCTGTCACTAGCGTAACGCAGTTTCTCTGGGCCTCCGCAAGGTTGAAGTATAGACTACCGATCTCTGTCCATGGTGCTGAAATTTAGACATGTCTATGCGGCTTCATGCCTATCGAATCGATGATATGCTTTCTGTGGAGCCAGGGCTTAGCTTAGCTTTAACTAAAGGATACATGCTTATTGGTAGGCCTATTTGATCATAATTTTGTCATGTTATGCCTAACATTTCACGATGCTATACACGGTGTTGCAATGCTGGCATTTTTATACTGCTGGCTGACTTGTTCAGTAATTAATGTTGGATATTCGAACATTGCAGATTGTAAAATAAATGTTAGATGCAACAGCATACATTTTTTTATATAATCAACTGTTCTCTATAGGCTACCTGAATCTGCATGACATGAGCCGTCCTCACACTCTCTCCCAACTTGGATAGAAAGTTGTGCGTAAAACCAGTCTATTAATGCCAAATAATACATTCAGTCCACGCTCAAAACACTAGCTTACTAGGGATTGTTTCATTATGCAGTGTACTGTCTATAGCTATGTATCGTATTTAGCTACTACTTATAAACGTTTTATAAAAATGTACACATTAAATAGCCAAACAATGAGAAAAAAAGTAGTCGACTTGAGGATAAATTCAGACACTATTTATCGTTGAACGGGTTTTGTCTAGCTGATAGCCTACACAAATGGGCTGCAATATTCAAGGTAAATTAAATTCCATTTGAGAGTCTCCCCTGGTGTTTTGTGTGCAAATGCTTTCCCCACGGCCTGTAGTCCAGGTTGCGGGCCTGACTGTTTTCTGTATTGACAACCCACAGTCTTTCCTGAGATATTGTGCATTATATGTCCGTTGCGCTGCACACAATTTAAACGTAGTCTTGAATGATGCAAGCCAAGATAGACCAGAGATAAGGGACTGTTGATATTGCAACCACTAAACAAACACCAGTTCACCAGTATGAACAAAATCGCAAACAGCTTTTTTTGTTGTTCTTTTTCCCTCAAGAACTGTTTCAACTGCTTCCTATACTGTTAAACTCTTTCCGTAATGTATTTAGGCTGGCAATTGAGGAGAATGAGAGGCTCAATTAAAGATGTTACAGAAC
The DNA here is from genome assembly GCF_018296145.1 of Oncorhynchus tshawytscha. NCBI lineage: Eukaryota > Metazoa > Chordata > Actinopteri > Salmoniformes > Salmonidae > Oncorhynchus > Oncorhynchus tshawytscha. The sequence goes on along the minus strand of NC_056434.1, from coordinate 26,952,711 downwards.
GGTGTGTCGCTTCTGCAGAGAGATCATTTCTAAACTAAACCTCCCTAAGAAGCGTTAGGCTCTCGGTCTGATATGCACTTTTGAACACCTGAGTAAGCTCCACTCACTATACTGGCTCCGTCATAGCCTTGACTATGGCATTTGTCCACTGATTTGTCCAGGCTGTATCACATCCGGCCATGATTGTGAGTCCCATGGGGTGGCCCAGCATCGTCCGGATTTGGCCGGGGTAGGCCGTCGTTGTAAATAAGAATTTGTTCTTAATTGACTTGCCTATTAAATAAATGTAATTAAAATAAATAAATAAAAGCATCCCCCGCATACTTTATTTTTTATATATCACTTTTTTTAGTCACATTCCTGAAGAAACAAACATTTACTTATGGAAATGTGTATGAATTACTTTTTGGAGGGTTACTGTCAAAATGATTTATTAAATGAATAAAAAATAGACATCTGTGAGAGGCACATTGGCCCCCAGAACTCGTGAGCCCCTCCGCCTTCCGCGGGCTGTCGGGTACGCCAGTGCCTCCTGTACTCCCTGTTCACCCACGACTGCACCCAGGCCTAATCACTGTTGACGATTAGACAGTGATGAGACACCCTAAAGGGAGGAGTTCAGAGACCTGGCAGTGAGGTGCCAGTACAACAACCTCTTCCTCAACTTCAGCAAGACAAAGAAGCTGATCGTGGACTAAAGGAAATGGAGGGCCCAGCACACCCCCATTAACATTGGCGGGCTGTAGTGGAGCACGTTGAGAGCTTCAGGTTCCTCAGAGTGCTTGGCATCAACTGTAAGGCGCTACAGAGGGTAGTGCGTACGACCCAGTACATCACTGCCAACCAGGACCTCTATACCAGGCGGTGTCAGAAAAGTACCTCAAAAACTGTCAGACTCCAGCCACCCAAGTCATAGACTGTTCTCTCTACTACTGCATGGCAAGCGGTACCGATGCGGTACGACAAGTTTTTAACCAACAGGACCCTGAACAGCTTCTTCCCCCAAGCTACAAACCTGCTTAATACTTAGTCCAGGTAGCTATTTCTTAACTATCTGCATTGACCCTTTTTGCACTAACTTGTATATAGCCAAGTTATTGTTACTCATTGTGTGTCTATTATTACTATTACCTGTTTTATTGTTCTATTATTTCTCTATTTCTTTGCCTCTGCATTGTCAGGAAAGGCTCGTGGGTAACCATTTCACTGTTAGTCCACACCTGTTGCTTACGAAGCATGGGCGTCATGTGACGAATACAATTTTAGTTTATTTTTTGACATACAAAAACAAACACACTTGCATATGTTACTTCATTCATTGAATATTATAGTACTGTACATCTTTGGAAACATGGTACAGGTGTAGGATCTTCAAGGTTTAAAAAGGCTTCCAAAGTTTATAATTTCCATTTTAAAATGTCAGACTTGATTTGCCCTAACTATAAATGTATAATCCACACAACATTTCAAATTTCCTGTTGCTGAAGGATTTATTATCCTGCTGAGAGAAACTGGTCAAATTAAGATCTTGTAGGTTCAGATTTCTCCATAGTAGTGTAACGTTCAACCTTCGTCCTCCTCTGATGAGGAGTAAGAAATGTTAGACCAATGCACAGCGTGGTAAGTGTTCATCCTTTTAATAAACTGAACTGAACACTAAATACAAAGTAACAAAAGAGAACAAACGAAACACCTCCGTCAGGTGCAACACACACTAAACAGAAAATAATCACCCACGAAACACAATAGAAAACAGGCTACCTAAATATGGTTCTCAATCAGGGACAACGATTGAGAGCTGCCTCTGATTGAGAACCATACCAGGCCAAACACAGAAATAGCAAATCATAGAAAAACGAACATAGACGACCCACCCAACTCACGCCCTGACCATACTAAAACAAAGACATAATAAAAGAACTAATGTCAGAATGTGACAAGTAGGAGAAAATCGTCATTGGTCTATTTTTGGCTCAGGCTGATGAGAGAAACATTGTGCGTCCCTGGTGATGTCACACCTTTGTGTCAGAGCTCTATTATTGGCCAGCCAGTGTATTTATCTCCAATTGTGCTGAAACATTGTCTACCACCATTTACGTATCCATGCTAGCGTGAAATACTCGGAGGATCTGTTCCCTTTGTGGTGCCAAAATATGCGCATGATCTATTTTCCTATTTTCTCAGCAAAAATCTCCACCTGTATTTTATTATTCCCTGAATGGCAACATTAACTTTCCATTAATGTTTTATTCTGCCACACCTCTTTAGTTAATTGTCTGTGACCAGATGTGTTTATTTATGTGGTTGTGGACCACAGACATTGTTCTGATTAGCAGGCTCTATGTGTGGTCCTGTTCAAGAAATTATTTTCTCCCCGTGTTATTGTCAGAAAAATGTTTAAAGCAAATGGAACATTTGTGTTGCCATAGTTACTGTGATTTGTGCCGAAGCCAGACTATGTCTTTGCAGGAATAAAAGGGGAGAGACTGAAAACAATAATAGGAACATGACTGGAGACTATCTCCATGGTTTGGCTTCTGTGTTTGTAATGTATCCATAATGTTTTTGCCCTTTTAGTTTACATTTTCTAAAAACCTAGCTGCTAGACAGGACATTTGAAATGAATCCTGACAGTTTTACTAAATGTTTCCCATTTTAAAAGAGGAGGTACTACAATTTATACTGGGAGAATTCTATTTGTATTAAAAATATATATTCAAAACACCAGTAGTAACACCTTAATCATCTACCTTAATCCAATATGATAATTTAAATTATTTAAAGAGTTCACCCCTGCATGTTATAATTCAGTCAAGATCAGTGTCTGAGAAAGAATGTGAATCTAAATCCTCAAAGGTGCATCCTGCAGTTCTCTTAACCTGCTGTCTTTTGTCAGAGTTCTTTGATTTGTCTCACAGAGAAAGATGTTCTCTCTACCTGTTCCACTGCATTCAATCAGATTCAGCATGCACCTAATCCTAATCTGTTAGAGGGGAAATCTCAACAGAGATGCAGATGAGAACCCTGCTCATATATAGACTGGAACTAGAGACTACAATGTTTGCAGTAGTTGCATGGGAAAACATATTGACTATATAACACAGTAGTGTAGCATTGTATTAAAAGCAGCTTTAGAGTATTTGTCAAACTAGCCTAGAGGTCAGACCTGCGGTGTGGAGTGGTGCTTAGTAGACCAGTGTTAAGACTTGTAGTCATTCATGAGGTCATCTGATTGTACATTAGGTTGTTATCACAGCACCGGCCAGCCCTTTCATAACCCTGTACCCAGAGTTAAAGGTATGGTTAAGAAACATGGTCATTCATCTGGACTAAATTGAGATAAAGCTAAAGATTTGAGTCAGTTCCCTGCTCATGCAGAGTAGAAGCACACTCATCACATTGCCTAGGGCTTGATTGAGATGCAGGGGATTGGGCATATGAAGTGGCACCCTGATTCTGTCAGATCGCATCTCTCTCTCCCTTTCCCTCTCTTTCTGTCTTTCTCACTCTCTCTTTCTCTCTCTCTTTCTCTCTCTCTCTCTTTCTCTCTCCTCACCTTGTCCATCTATTGTCTAATAGAGGCTGTCCAGTTATCAGCCACAACTTTGGTAGGAACTGGAGGAGATCTGAGTAGAAGCCATGCTCTTTGATAGGATTGTTGGTTAAAGGCATTAGCATGGACTGAATGAAGATGTGGGCTTGGGAGGGCTTGTTGAATTCTTTGAGTTAATTACCATGTTTATATTGTAACCATCTTTGCCCGAGGACAGGATCCTGAAATAAGGCTCTGTAGGATTCACTGGATTCTTTTTATATGCTCCACACCTTTGTTCATATTTAAGCTGATTTATAGGCCTTGTTTGTGTTTGTGAGCATGTCTGTCTCCTGTCTTGCTATTCCTGTAGGTTGGCATTGATTTCACAGCGTCTAATGGGAACCCTCGGGAGGCCTCCTCTCTTCACTTCATCAACCCTCTGGGCAGCAATGAGTACTTGTCCGCCATCCTGGCTGTGGGCCAGATCATCCAGGACTATGACACGTGAGTCCCATTAGTGTAAACAGTAATAACAGTACTCAATATGATCAAATCACAGATAAATAAAGTATTGTATTTTATACATCACAGTCATAAGTCACTAAAAGGTCCCTTCAACTCTTCTAATTCTGTCTACTCAGTCATATTCTTTGTCACTCATTGTTTCTGATAAAGTACCAATCCAAGTTTATTGAGAAATTCCATAATGCAAAATTGCATGTTGAATTCTGATGAAGTTGCTTTTTACTCATCCCTGTCAATCTGTTGCCCTCCTTCCTCAGTGACAAAATGTTTCCTGCTCTGGGATTTGGGGCTCAACTCCCTCCAGACTGGAAAGTAAGTGTATAAACTGTCTACGTGTGAGGGTGTGTCTTCACGGCACACTACATATGATAGACGTAGAGCCAAAAGTAATGCTAAAGAGAAGAGGGAGACTGGAAGACAGCGGCATCCCAGAGTATTTATAAAACAGGCATATTCCAATAATTATGCAACTGTAATCCCATCTGCGTTGCCATGGCACTGCACTGATGTAAAGGACAACTGAATAAGGAGGCTGAGCAACAGAAATGGACAGAATATTTAGCCTTGCGTTCAGATACTTTATGGGAAGCGTTTAGGGAGGTTAAATCCATCAGTGGTCGGAGAGGACTAGAGGAAGAAGAGAGGGAGAGGTTGAAACAATTGGAATGAAAGGGCAGTGCAGGGATGGGAATGTATGTCATGGATTTGGAGAGGAGGAAAGCAAGAAAGAACAGATCATGTGAAGCAGGGGGAATGGAGGAAGAGAAAATGCTTGTCACACAATTCACTGCTTTTCCCACCTGCTGCAATCATACAATGGAAATGCATATTTCTAGTGCTCCCACATTCCTCTACAGTCTCTTACAGCCATTGGAAATTCTCAATGTACAATTTCTGCACCTGAGGAGACCTATTTTTGTCTCCTGTACCTGCAGGTGTCTCATGAATTTGCCATCAATTTTGACCCCACCAATCCTTTCTGCCAAGGTGAGCAACTATTATGTTTTCTGTAACCCCTGTTAAAAACCTTATTTCAATGTACTCACTGCAGGCTGCACTTATTAGGGTTTGTTTCTTGCTTTATCCATGGAGTGGGTGTTATTTCTCATTTATTTGAGAACTACCATACTTAGCCCTCTGTCTGCTGGTGAGGGTGCTGGTTTGTGCTGGTTTCCATGTGTGATTCCTGTTTCCTATGGTCAGGCGTGGAGGGGATTGCCCAGGCCTACTCTGTCTGCCTGCCTCACATCCGTTTCTACGGCCCCACCAACTTCTCCCCCATCATCACCCATGTGGCCCGCTTTGCCACCCAGGCCCTTCAACAGGAGACTGCTGCGGTGAGGATTGCTTGTCATCAATATTAGGATTTCTAGTTTCATTCTTTTATTGCTTATCCATTTTCATTTGATTGAATCTGTCATTTTTCCTGTTAAAGATGTCCATCCGACTCATGTTATTAGTATGGGTCAACATTACCATTTCCAAATTATATGTAAATCCCCCCACATGACCAATGCTTATTAACTTTAAAGGCGGGTGCACTTTGTAGTAAACACAAGCACTGTTCCACTGCCCAGGGCCAGATGTGGTAGCACATGCTGATCATGTGATGATGGTTTGCCAACAGTAACCCAGAGCTCCTGAAGTCACAGAACCTTTAAACATTCACAAGGTTGAAGAGGTATATAGGGTACTAGGGGGTAACTGCCCCCACCCCTATTCACATTAAGACCCCAAGATGTCACCAAATAATTTTTTCAACACTTTCCTTGGCTGCCACTGCTCTTGCTCAACAACAAAAAATATACTGTGTCATCACAACTTTTGGAGATATTTCAACAAAACGATTTTGTGGTAAGTTGATACAATTTTCTTACATTTTGAAAAAGTTGTAGATATATTCCAATGAAGTTAGATCTATAATTGTTTTAAATATACAAGTAGGAAAGCCTTAAGATAAATAATCCACTTGTTTAGAGAGATTTTTTTTTCTCCGAAAAGTAGTAATATGTTGGATGAGTGTGTTGGGGGCAACAAGCCCCCCATTAATGGTTATGAATGTGTTTCTACTAGTCATTTAGACAATGACTAGCCTAGTTAGTGCTAGTTTATGCTAACTTTCTAGCTAGAAACTTCCCTAGCAGTAAATGCTAGCCAGCTAGCAAGTTAGCATAAGCTGCTAGAAGTGCTAGCTAGCAACCTTACTACCAGATAGTTTGACGTAACATACGTAAAAAATCTAACGTAACTTAATTGCAGTTGTCAATGTGTCCACAAGTGACTGATAGCTTTACAGTTAATGTTACTTTATAGCCTTTTGCATTTTAAGTCATATAGCTAGATACGTAGCTAGCTATGTTTTTAAGAGAGAGCTTTTCAATTGGCATCTCTCCCCTTGTTTTCAGTCACAGGTGGAGACATGGATTAGGTGTGAGCAGTGCAGGAGGTGGACTCATGAGTTGTGCTCCAATTTGACTGGGGATAGCTTGTTTTGTGACCTATGTACAAATTAGAATTGTGCAATGGCAGAGCATAAGAGAGTTGCCTCCAATGTTACACTGAATGAATTAGTTAAGTTATTATTATGAATTATTCAATTCCAATGTTATTTAATGTCATTAGTTATATTCCATTCCAATATTATATTCTAATTAATATTTTTTGAATGAATTAAAAACAACTATTGAAACCCTTTTGCTCCTGAATGTAATTTTAAAGACTGCTGGGATTGAAAAACTTGCATTATATAAATCATATTTAGTGTAATTGTTCAAAATGGATTGTATGGAAAAGGAACAACAAAGAAAGAACAAATAAAATGAATATGCAGGTCAGTTAAAACAAGGGACTTAACATCAAATCTCCTCCTAGTGCGGATATTAATGGTGACATGTGCAACGCCATTCCCCCTCCCCATATTTGATTTAAATAATACAAATAAGACATCTAGACTTCGCTTATAAGTATTACTTACTAAAGAATTTTAAAATAAACTGATTAAATGGATTTTTAACACCCTATGCCATAATCTTCTACCGGGGTAAATGACACCCCAGGGGCCAAATGCCCGGGGGGCAGTTACCCAGGTACTTTTTTTTTAAAAGCCCCTTTTCTAAAACAACATTTCATGAAATTACAAAAAAAGTACCTGAGTACCTGGCCATTTATTTCCCTTTATAGTTTATTTGCCTAAGTATGACCTTCATCCACATACCATTTTTTTCTCCAAATGTTGCTTTTTTTGTGTCAGCAATTACACATTGCTGGTTACTCCCAGGTACCCTACCACTGAGCCATTACATGACGTCTTCTTGTTCCAGGTAGAGGTTTTTATAGAAAGATTCCATATCCATGGAAACTTACCCTTGCTGAAGCAAATCAAAAAAACATATTTAACAATATTGGAAATAGCTGGAGTGATGTCTACATCATCAACTCTATACGCAACCTATTCAAACACTTTGTACTCATGCCTGTTTTTACAACAATAGTGCTCTGTATTCTGCCTCTCATGCATAATGAGACATAACAGGCTCTAGCTTATTGGTAAAGTCATAACAGTTACAGAGTAAAGAGTCCATCTCATTGAACAGCCTTCCCTGTACGAATAATTGTTTTCTGTGTCCATCAGACAGGCTTGTTTCCCTCAGAGCTGCTCAGCATGCTGTAATTAGAAAATAATGAGTCCCCTTACTGCTGTTCACACGGGCCTATCAGCAAGCTGTGTGTTTTCTGTTTTGTGTGTGTGTGTGTGTGTGTGTGTGTGTGTGTGTGTGTGTGTGTGTGTGTGTGTGTGTGTGTGTGTGTGTGTGTGTGTGTGTGTGTGTGTGTGTGTGTGTGTGTGTGTGTGTGTGTGTGTGTGTGTGTGTGTGTGTGCGTGCGTGCATTTTGGACTCAGGGTATGTAAGACTGGGAGTTGGATCCAGCACTAACAGATCCTAATTGCTGTGTGGAAAAACCTCAAAACTCTGATTCTGGTTGTCAGTTCAAAGTCAGCAGAGGCATTTTGAAAATCGCTCTTATTACCAGCCCAGAGGAGAAGAGAGCAGCTATTAAAACCCCCCTTTCAATTCTAGTTATTTATAGAAGGTGATTCAGTGAACAAATGTTCCCTCTTTTCCTTTTGTTGTTCATGGGTTTTAATGACTAATGGGGCGAAGGCCCAGAGTTCTGCTCCATTCTGTTGCCGTCTGTCTGTCTCTGCTACAGGAGAGGTTCTGACTCTAGACAGAGATGCAGCACCGGAGAGTGTGACAGTAAGGATGTGACAGTGGCCACGTTCGAGGAGATCACTTTTGTCAAGTCGGGTACCATCGTTGGTGACCGTCTTTCAAAGTGTGTTGCATTATGGGGATAGAAATGGTGCGACTTGTGCCTGCATGTGATCAAAAATCATGTGATCAAAGGTCATAAAGTTTCGGCTGCAGTCGTCTGCGCATTTCTACAGTTGCTCTTCACCAATTCATCCTGGAGCATCACCTGCATTGTGGGAGGCTCTATTGTCAACCAATCATTAGGGTGTTCTTGTTTGACACACACGAACGTGACACTCATGTTCATGCGTGTGTGAAATGGGGATTGGAGACATTCAACATTTTCAACATTTTAAAGAGCAACTTTCATAAACAATGGCAACGCTGGCATGTTGCACCGAGCCTTGCTGTTGGAAAACCACCTCGGCTTTAGTCTACAGTCTGTTGCTTTCTCCTCCTTCTCCAGATGCTCTGGATTTACAGTAGTGAGTGCATAAATGTTACTACTTTTCCCCCTTGGAAATCAAACCCACAATCCTGACATTACAAGCGCCATGCTCTACCAACTGAGACACAAGAGACTCTAACAGACTAGAATGAGACTGTTAAAGAGTATTTTCCTCCAGGGAAGGAAGACAGACCAGGACATAATGTGCAAAGTTAAGGATATACAGTAGCTAACATTCTTATACCCTAAAAATAGTGAAAATACAGCCCAGACCCCTCATTGGACCTTCTGTTTCCTGGCTTCACATTCAGATGTACACAGCATGTGGGTTTGACAAGTAATAGCTTATTATTATTAAGCATTCTTCAGAGGCTCCTGGGAGCTTTATATCCCTAATTGCACCCTGTCTCCCCAGAGAAATAGGAGAGAAATAGAGAAAGACCAAGGAGAATTTTACTGCAATTTGCTGGTATATTAACTGTAAAAACAAGATAAATGAGCTATTGTGTTCACTTCACAAGGTTTTAGAAATGGAAGAGATAAATACCTTGCATGTGTGCATGTGTGCATGTGTGCACTTGCAAATCACCTGCTAGGCACTGTAAATGTCTGTCCCTGCCTTTGATAATGATTTTGGCTGTGTGTGAGTGTGTGCAAAACGTCTGCGCTTCAGCGTGGTAGCTGTGTCTGTCTCTGTCTCTTAGATAATGATTCACTAATGAGCGTGCCTGTAAGTACATTAAAGGAGCAGACTTCACAGTGTCCACAGGAGCGGGGGCTTCTATCAAACATAGGCCAGCTCTGGTGGCCCTTCTGACGGGAAGCAGGCAGGAGCAAGGGGGCGCAACAGCAAGTATATCTGTGGGACTGTGTTTGTGTGGGAGGAAACTACTGACAAGACTACAGAGATGACTAGAGTGCAGTCAGTACAGACAATAGCCAAGCCGTGTGTGTGTTGCTGTGTTTGTGAACTTGTCAAGGTATATCTGTCTGTGTGAGTAAATTTGAGTAAAATCAAATTTATTTGAGTAAAATCATGTATATTTGTGCACAGTGTTGGGTTTGTTACCTTCTAATGTAATCCATTACAGTTACAGTTACTTGTCCAAATTGTTTATCATTAATGTAACTTTTGGATTACCCGAACTCAGATTACTTTCAGTTACTGTTAGATTGCTTTCCCTTTCAGAGGCATTAAACGAAGACAAAAATGAATATTACTAATTGAACAACATCTATTGCAAGATAAATCAATGACAGTTTACATAGTGTGAGCTCCAAAATATTGGGACAGCGATCCTTTTTTTGTTGTTGTTTTGGCTCTGTACTCCAGCACTTTGAATTTGAAATGATACAATGACTATGTAGCCAAAATATCAGCTGCTAAACTGGACCTTGATAAGCTCAGGTGTGTTTCATGGCTGGATGAAAAGCCAGCACACCCAGTAGCTCTCCACATTTATGCTGACCTTTTGTATGTAGGCTACATAGAGACCACACCAATTATTGGTCATGGAAATGTGGTTGTCATGGAGAAGTCATGAAATTCCATCTGTCAAAATGTGTTAACCTTTTATTTAGTGAATAACCAGAGTTCTCTATAGAATACTCTATTCTGGTATTTCTAGCATTCTATTGGACCTACTTGAAAAAAGACAGCTCCTGCACCTTTGTCATGCCAATTCAAGCACTGGGTAGCATCCACATTAATGAAGAAGTGTTTACAAACATATTCTATTCTTATTTACAATAAAAGTTACTCCAAAATGACACCATTCATTTCTATTGGGCTGATAAATGATAAACATAACCAAAACAAACAGCAAGTGCCCCCAACAAGTTTATACTGTCACAAACGTAATGTAGTCATTGCGTGCTAGGAATATGTGACCAAATACTTAACCTTTTACTACTTTAATATACATAAGTGAATTTGTCCCAATACTTTTGTATTGTACAAAATGTGCAGTAATTTCTAAATGGTTCACCCGATATGGATGAAAATACCCTCAAATTAAAGCTGACAGTACAGAGCCAAAAAAACAACAACATATGTCACTGTCAAAATACTTCTGGAGCTCACTGTAGCTGGCAGTAAACAAATGTAGCATTTTACTTTAGGGATTATGTAGGCTTCTAACACATTGCTTCCTACTTCATAATAAAAACATAATAAAATTATTAGGCTATATACAGTATTTACATTAAAAACCAAAGTCCGTCAGATTTCCAGTCATTCCAATGAATTAAATACTCCTTGATCTTCAAGAATAGGACTTGGAAATAAACGTCCCTTTTTCAGGACCCTGTCTTTCAAAGATAATTCGTAAAAATCCAAATAACTTCACAGATCTTCATTGTAAAGGGTTTTAACACTGTTTCCCATGCTTGTTCAATGAACCATAAACAATTAATGAACATGCACCTGTGTATCGGTTGTTAAGACACTAACAGCTTACTGTCACGCCCTGGCCATAGAGAGGCTTTTTATTCTCTATTTTGGTTAGGCCAGGGTGTGACTAGGGTGGGCATTCTATGTCCTTTTTTCTATGTTTTGTATTTCTATATCTTGGCCTGGTATGGTTCTCAATTAGGGACAGCTGTCTATCGTTGTCTCTGATTGAGAACCATACTTAGGTACCCTTTTCCCCCACCTGTTTTGTGGGAAGTTAACTTTGACTTTGTTCAGGGCACATAGCCCAAAGCTTCACGGTTTGGTTTTGTTTTGTTCTTTGTTTTGTCGGCGTCATTTTTAATAAAAATAAAATGTAGGCTTACCATGCTGCACCTTGGTCCAGTCCTTCAGCCAGCCGTGACACTTACAGACGGTAGGCAATTAAGGTCACAGTTATAAAAACTTAGGACACTAAAGAGGCCTTTCTACTGACTCTGAAAAACACCAAAAAGAAAGATGCCCAGGGTCCCTGCTCATCTGCGTGAACATGCCTTAGGCATGCTGCAAGGAGGCATGAGGACTGCAGATGTGGCCAGGGCAATAAATTACAATATCCGTACTGTGAGACGCTTAAGACGGCACTACAGGGAGACAGGATAGACCGCTGATCATCCTCGCAGTGGCGTGTAACAACACCTGCACATGATCGGTACATCCAAACATCACACCTGCGGGACAGGTACAGGATGACAATAACAACTGCCCGAGTTACAACAATCCCTCCATCAGTGATCAGACTGTCCGCAATAGGCTGAGAGAGGCTGAACTGAGGGCTTGGACAGGACTGGCAAAAAGTGCTCTTCACTGACGAGTCGCGGTTTTGTCTCACCAGGGGTGATGGTCGGATTCTTGTTTATCATCGAAGGAATGAGTGTTATACCGAGACCTGTACTCTGGAGCGGGATCGATTTGGAGGTGGAGGGTCCGTCATGGACTGCGGTGGTGTGTCACAGCATCGTCAGACTGAGTTTGTTGTCATTGCAGGCAATCTCAATGCTGTGCGTTACAGGGAAGACATCCTCCTCCCTCATGTGGTACCCTTCCTGCAAGCTCGTCCTGACATGACCCTCCAGCATGACAACGTTTCTTTTTTTGCTATGTTTATACATTAGTCTATCTGTTTTACCTGAACAAAACCCCAAAACAATGGATATATTAGCCTACTCTGTTGTTTATGTTTTTGTCATGGAGGACTTATTGGGCTCATTGCTTCAAAACATGGTTGAAAAAGAAATGCTGCTCTCATAGAATGGCATGCTTTGAGCACTACCGATAAGTGCTATTTGCACAGTGGTGGAAAAAGTACCCAATTGTCATACTTATCATACGATATATACCTTAATCGTCAGCCAGTAAAATACTACTTGAGTAAAAGTCTAAAAGTATTTGTTTTTAAATATACTTAAGTATCAAAAGTAAATGTAATTGCTCAAATATACTTAAGTATTAAAAGTTAGAGTACTTTTGGTTGTCAGGAAAAATGTATGAACTAAAAAGTATAATATTTTCTTTAGGAATGTGATGAAGTGAAAGTAAAAGTGGTCAAACATATAAATAGTGAAATAAAGTACAGATACCTCCAAAGACTAGTACTTTAAAGTATTTTTACTTAAGTACTTTACACCACTGTATTTGTATGACGTGAAGAATGAATGCCATTTGCTGCATTTGCTATACAGTAGGCCAATTGTTTACATTTTTGTTGGTGACACCATAGAATAGGAATTAGAATACTTAATTAATTTAATAGGATCTCTGGGTGACACATCTCGATAATTTGCAGCTGTTGAAGTCTATCAAAAGTGAGTTTAAGCATGTGTCCCAGTGGCGGCCGCTGATTGGCTGAATACCCAGGGCGCAGGTGGTTGGAGTTATCAACAAAGTAGCACGACAGAAATATGTCAAGTTTTCGAAAACTACCGGTAGTTTCTTTGAGAAAATATAATGCATAAAGCGATCTGTGCATTTGAACAACAGTATAAATACACCTATTTCACTATTTGCATGTCAAAAAATGGATGACCACTGATACACATGCTGCCACTATTTTGAACAAATTAGTTAGATTATACTATTTAGAATGAGCAGCCAGCTCACGGACGAACAAGTGCACCAGGGAGAATGCAACAAGCAGCATGAAGATGCAATAAGTGAAAACACATTATTTAACTGGGGATATCTAGCTAACATAATGTCACAAAGCACTATATGGTAGCTAGTCAAAGGTGCAATATGCATAAATCACTCCACCATTTCCTAGTTTCTAAAATTCTAGTAGTTCACCTAATTTCAGTTTATGTGACAAAACAAGCAAGTGTAGAGAATCATTGTACCATTAATCCACTGTGAAATGTATTTTCAATAACCAAATACATTGTACTTTCAGCTGTTTGAAGTTGGTGTACAAACCAAAAGTAAAAGACGCAAAACTAACCTTAAGAACTGGAAGAATAGAAATAGCGCACATAGAATAGATCTGCCGCTTCTTAGACTTGCTTTCAATGAGAATGACAGATAACTCACATTTCTATGTGAATTTGGTCAGTCACCAAAAAATGTATGTATTGCAGCTTTAACATTCATTCTGAAATAACTTCATATTTAAGTTAGTCAGATATTAGTTTAGAAAATCTTGAGATTGGAGCTGGGAGCTAACTAGCTTGCTAGCTGCTTCTCAAATTTAGATCATAGTTAATTTGACCCAGAAAATGTGCCAAACTATTTTTCAATGTTTCTCAATTCATTTGATCATGCTTTGTGATACACCTGGTTTTATGGTGTTTTAGTCCACACCACATTGCCTCATCACCTACAATAGATCCTGATGAACAACATGGGGGGGAAACAATTGCCCATTTTCGTCCTATCTGCATTGAGACGGTTCCAGCTAGTGTATCCCTCTGTCCTTCGACTGTTGTTGGGTGTAGTTGTCCGGTTTATCAGGTCCCAGGCTCCCATGACTGTTATGATTTTTTATTTGCATGTTAATTACAATTAGCTTCTTGCTTTAGCGCCATCGGTACCTGATAGAGCAGATTTAGTCTCACATGAGGTAAGCTGTCTGGCGCCAGCAGTGGGGATTTTAGCATGTAAATCTTGGGGGGGAACCTCAACCGATTTTTTTAGATGCATGCCAGCAAAGCCACTACACTACACGACACTAAACAATACATGAATTGCACTATAACAGTGACAAACGGTGCCCACAAACTGTTAGGGTCTACATAAAGCTGTTCTGACAGCAGAACTTTCCTTCAGCACCATGGAGAAAATCCTTATCACTGCTACACCTGGTTATCAACAGAGCCTCATTTGCAGCAAAAACGTTAATTCAGCCTCATTTACTGCCTCTTTAAAAACCATAGTTGACATGGCTGACTTGCTTAAATAAATGTGGTTTCTACTGACTCCTTGAATTGGTGTAACTTGATAAAACCTCACACTCCTTCAACAATAACTAATGCCGACATGAGTTTAGACTTTTGAATCGTACACAAACCTTTTTACATTTATGTTCAGTAAATTCATCATGTTTATTCTTATATCAATAACACTTAGCTGTAAGTATAAGCAAGTGCAAGCAAACGAGCTGCAATAAGGTAGGCCTTCATTCAGCATTTTCAAAATGGACACAGACAGAATTTAAATAGGTGTTAGTTTAGATCAATTCAGCAGACCCTTCTTTAAGTCACCAGAGAGAGAGAGAGAGAGAGAGAGAGAGAGAGAGAGAGAGAGAGAGAGAGAGAGAGAGAGAGAGAGAGAGAGAGAGAGAGAGAGAGAGAGAGAGAGAGAGAGAGAGAGAGAGAGAGAGAGAGAGAGAGAGAGAGAGAGAGAGAGAGAGAGAGAGAGAGAGAGAGAGAGAGAGAGAGAGAGAGAGAGAGAGAGAGAGAGAGAGAGAGATGTGGATAGCTTACCATATGGGGTATTTTATTTGGCCTATGTGGTCTAAAAGACAAAACAACCCTCGCAATATAATCTGGAATTCTATGGGTCAATAACAAAGAAATGCATCATTCCAACATTGCCTAAAATTATTAATAAGTTACTAATGAGATATACCTATATAAGCAATATAACAATTGAGATGTACAAACTATAGCATAATGGAATGGTGAGTGGATAAGAGGCAAGCCGTAATTTTGAATTAAGACATGAACTAGCGAGCTTTTGTTCAGCACTTTTGAAATGGACAGCGACATAATACAGAACATGGGCCGTTGTTACAGTATTCTCCCTGTACAGTTATGGCCAAAGGTTTTGAGAATGACAAAAAGATTAATTTCCACAAAGTTTGCTGCTTCAGTGTCTTTAGATATTTTTGTCAGATGTTACTATGGAATACTGAAGTATAATTACAAGCATTTCATAAGTGTCAAAGGCTTTTATTGACAATTACATGAAAATGCAGAGTCAATATTTGCAGTGTTGACCCTTCTTTTTCAAGACCTCTGCAATCCGCCCTGGCATGCTGTCAATTAACTTATGGGCCACATCCTGACTGATGGCAGCCCATTCTTGCATAATCAATGCTTGGAGTTTGTCAGAATTTGTGGGTTTATATTTGTCCACCCACCTCCTGAGGATTGACCACAAGTTCTCAATGCGATTAAGGTCTGGGGAGTTTCCTGGCCATGGACACAAAATATCTATGTTTTGTTCCCCTTAGTTCCACTTAGTTTTGCCTTATGGCATTTGCCTTATATCACTTTTGCCTTATGGCAAGGTGCTCCATCATGCTGGAAAGACATCATTCATCACGAAACTGTTCCTTGATGGTTGGGAGAAGTTGCTCTCGGAGGATGTGTTGGTACCATTCTTTATTCATGGCTGTGTTCTTAGGCAAAATTGTGAGTGAGCCCACTCCCTTGGCTGAGAAGCAACCCCACACATGAATGGTCTCAGGATGCTTTACTGTTGGCATGACACAGGACTGATGGTAGCGCTCACCTTGTCTTCTCCGGACAAGCTTTTTTCCGGATGCCCCAAACAATCGGAAAGGGGATTCATCAGAGAAGATGACTTTACCCCAGTGCTCAGCAATCCAATCCCTGTACCTTTTGCAGAATATCAGTCTGCCCCTGATGTTTTTCCTGGAGAGAAGTGGCTTCTTTGCTGCCCTTCTTGACACCAGGCCATCCTCCAAAAGTCTTTGCCTCACTGTGCGTGCAGATGCACTCACACCTGCCTGCTACCATTCCTGGGCAAGCTCTGTACTGGTGGTGCCCCGATCCCGCAGCTGAATCAACTTTAAGAGACGGTCCTAGCGCTTGCTGGACTTTCTTGGGTGCCCTGAAGCCTTCTTCACAACAATTCAACCGCTCTCCTTGAAGTTCTTGATGATACGATAAATGGTTGATTCAGGTGCAATCTTACTGGCAGCAATATCCTTGCCTGTGAAGCCCTTTTTGTGCAAAGCAATGAAGACCACACGTGTTTCCTTGCAGGTAACCATGGTTGACAGAGGAAGAACAATGATTCCAAGCACCACCCTCTTTTTGAAGCTTCCAGTCTGTTATTCAAACTCAATCAGCATGACAGAGTGATCTCTAGCCTTGTCCTCGTCAACACTCACACCTGTGTTTACGAGAGAATCACTGACATGATGTCAGCGGTTCCTTTGTGTCAGGGCTGAAATGCAGTGGAAATGTTTTTTGGGGATTCATTTAATTTGCATGGCAAAGAGGGACTTTGCAATTAATTGCAATTCATCTGATCACTCTTCATAACATTCTGGAGTATATGCAAATTGTCATCATACAAACTAAGGCAGCAGACTTTGTGAAAATTAAAATTTGTGTCATTCTCAAAACTTTTGGCCATGACTGTACACCAAGTCAGAAACATAGGATAAATAACGGGGCCGTATAAGCAGACAATGAAAACCTTTACAATATTCAATGATTATATTTCTCTAAAACTGGCTATAGGCTACATGTACACCACCAATTCAGAACAGTATAAGCTAAATTCTGAGGGGGAGAGAGACCAAATGAGTCACATGGGCTACTTACAGCTCCAATAAGTCAGTTCGTCAAATATCTGCCCTGCTAGAGCTGCCCCAGTCAACTGTAGGTGCTGTTATTGTGAAGTGGAAACGCCTAAGAGCAACAACGGCTCAGCCACGAAGTGGTAAGTCACTCAAGCTCACAGAACGGGACCACTGAGTGCTGAAGCGCCTAGTGCGTAAAAATTGTCTATCCTTGGTTGCAACACTCACTACCGAGTTCCAAACGGCAACGTCAGCACAACTGTTTGTAAGGAGCTTCATGAAATTGGTTTCCATGGCCAAGCAGCCACACACAAGCCTAAGATCACCATGTACAACACCAAGCGTCAGCTGGAGTGGTGTAAAGCTCACCATCATTGGACTCTGGAGCAGTGGAAACGCGTTATCTGGAGGGATGAATCACGCTTCACCATCTGGCAGTCCTACAGACAAATCTGGGTTTGGCGGATGCCAGGAGAACACTACCTGCCCCAATGCATAGTGCCAACTGTAAAGTTTGGTGGTGGAGGAATGATGGTCTGGGGCTGTTTTCCATGGTTTGGGCTAGGCCCGTTAGTTCCAATGAAGGGAAACATTAACACTACAGCATGCAATGACATTCTAGACTATTCTGTGCTTCCAACTTTGGGGAAATAGTTTGGGGAATGCCCTTTCCTGTTTCAGAATGACAATACCCCTGTGCACTAAGCGAGGTCCATACAGAAATGGTTTGTCGAGATCGGTGTGCCTAATCGCCCAACATCAGTGCCCAACCTCACTAGTGCTCTTGTGGCTGAATGGAAGCAAGTTTCCGCAGAAATGGTCCAACATCTAGTGGATAGCCTTCCCAGAAGAGTGGACGCTGTTATAGCACCAAAGAGGGGACCAACTCCATATTTAATCCCATGATTTTGGAATGAGATGTTCAACGAGCAGCTGTCCACATACTTTTGTTCATGTAGTGTATCTCCATGGAATATTACATAATTTATGCAGCAGCATACAAGACAGACTCCTCGTTGTTGTGCTTCGCTCACTCAAACAGAAAGGTGGTGCAGTGGTCCTTCTTGTGGGCAAACTTTGACATCAAACTTTGTCATCAAAATGTGGCATTCTCTGGATTTATGGTTATTTCAAGACAACTGGGAACTCTGGAAAAAACAGGTTGAATCATGATGTCAGCGATCCTCAGGTCGGAAAGTCGGAGCTCTAGAAGAGACCCGAGTTCCTGACTTGGAATTCCAAGTTGGATGACCATTCAAAACGTATTTTCCCAGTTGTCTTGAACGCACTGAAGTCGGAAATGTCTAATTTCCGAGTTTCCAGTTGTTTTGAACTCAGCATGAGTCATGCTGGAATAACAGCATAGCCACTGTATTCAACCTTTTCTGGCCCATGGTGTTGCATGAGGATGTTTATCCATTTAAGCTTGGAAAAGTGACCCTTTCACACAGACGTTTTAAATCCTTAAACCCAGACTTCGATTCCCGACTTGTTGTATAATGTTTACGTCCAATAGCCAATGAGCTCCGATACGTTTTATCTATAGTTTCTCTTCATATGACAAGGACTGAAAAGGATTTGCCAGTAGATTGTCAACATGATTCATGGTGATGACTGCCTGTCTAGCTAGCTAGCTAAGATTTTGAAAGTATGATGTTGACATTATCATTCCAATCAAATCTATGGTAGATATAGAATGATTTGATGTCATTTTATCTGTGGCCAATGACCTTGAGCCTTCTTAGATGGGCGCTTCTAATGTAAATCTGTGGCTGCACCCAAGGGGGCTTGAACTGCCTAGCTCTACTTGAAGATTCTGTGGCGACGTGGTGTCCCCATGAGTGACAGAACACTGAGACAATCACGGCGCAACTAGAGAAAATTACCAACGTCTAAGCGCTGTGCTTTTGTTGGGTGCCCCTCCACTACTGAAAGCACTGTTCTAGGCTGAAACAGCTGCATTTTACTCAAGAGACCATGTTTGTATGCAGCTTTATTAACTCAAGAATGATAAAAAATGTTTTACATTGTTTGAAAACTGGTATGTAACACAAATGAATGCCAAAATAAAATGCAAAATAGGCCAATTATTAAAAATAAATAAATGCTAAACAGGTAGGGCTCGAAACCTGAATGACAGGTCACCACTGGGCAGGAGAGACTCATTGGGAGGAGGGGACTAAAAAATACCCAGAAGTTCTGACTGAATGCACATTTGAGCGCCCCAGGACTGTCCATTTACTTTGTAAAGCAATCCAAGCAATGTTCGCATTGCCTGTTCGTCCATGGAGCTGCCAGTGACTGAGGGACAGAGTATTAAGTAACTGAATGGCTTGTTTTGAACAATATATTTTTTTAATGGGAAAATGTACACTTTTACTGCACTTTTATGAGCATTTAAAACATAATCCATGAATTATATAATATTTTTAAATACAAAAAAAGACCAAAAATTGGGAACAATCACAAGTGGGGTACCACCCCTAACGCCCTAACGGGTGGGGTACCACCCCTAATAACCTAACGGGTGGGGTACCACCCCTAACGCCCTAACGGGTGGGGTACCACCCCTAACGCCCTAACGGGTGGGGTACCACCCCTAACGCCCTAACGGGTGGGGTACCACCCCTAACGCCCTAACGGGTGGGGTACCACCCCTAACGCCCTAACGGGTGGGGTACCACCCCTGACGCCCTAACGGGTGGGGTACCACCCCTGACGCCCTAACGGGTGGGGTACCACCCCTGACGCCCTAACGGGTGGGGTACCACCCCTAACGCCCTAACGGGTGGGGTACCACCCCTAACACCCTAACGGGTGGGCCACCGCTGATGGTTCCATTAGGCCTTTGAATTATTTTTTAAATCAGCATGAAATAGATTGAGCAATAAAAGCTCTACTCATGGGTCTTCTTAAATTAAACTTGTTTTTGACAGTATGTGTGGAGCACAATACCACAGAGGAGTTTACAAGGGAGGAACTCCCTCAAACTGTTATTCCATTGGCTGGGATCTGCGCACAGCTGTTGCAAGGGCGCATTTTTCACTGGCTGTCCAAAATCTAATTCAAGTTTATTGGTCGCGTGCACAAATTTGCAGATGTTATCGCAGGTGCAGTGAAATACTTATGTTTCTAGCTCCAACAGTGCATTTATACCTAGCAATACAAATAAATACACACATAATCTAAAAAGTTAAAAGAAAGATATTAAGAAATATCAGAAGAAGCAATATCAGAATTGAGTTTAAAAGTATTCCGAAAGTGTCTGTAATCTAATTGCAATATTTTATCTTATAATGTAATGGATTACAGCTACCAAGTTTTTTGTAATCAGTTACATCAAATCAAATTGATTTGTCACATCCACATGGTTAGCAGATGTTAATGCGAGTATTGCGAAATGCTTGTGCTTCTAGTTCCAACCATGCAGTAATATCTAACAAGTAATATAACCTAACAATTTCACAACAACTACCTTATACACACAAGTGTAAAGGAATGAATACGAATATGAACATAAAAATATATGAATGCGTGATGGCAAGGCAAGATGCAGTAGATAGTATAGAGTACAGTATATATATATGAGAAGAGTAATGTAGTGTACGAAAACATTATATAAAGTGGCATTGTTAAAAGTGGCTAGTGATACATTACATCAAGATGGCAAGATGCAGTAGATGGTTTAGCATTTTTATTTTTATTTTTTTATTTCACCTTTATTTAACCAGGTAGGCCAGTTGAGAACAAGTTCTCATTTGCAACTGCGACCTGGCCAAGATAAAGCATAGCAGTGTGAGCAGACAACACAGAGTTACACATGGAATAAACAATTAACAAGTCAATAACACAGTAGAAAACAAAGGGGGGAGTCTATATACAATGTGTGCAAAAGGCATGAGGAGGTAGGCGAATAATTACAATTTTGCAGATTAACACTGGAGTGATAAATGATCAGATGGTCATGTACAGGTAGAGATATTGGTGTGCAAAAGAGCAAGTAAATAAATAAAAACAGTATGGGGATGAGGTAGGTGAAAATGGGTGGGCTATTTACCAATAGACTATGTACAGCGGCAGCGATCGGTTAGCTGCTCAGATAGCTGATGTTTGAAGTTGGTGAGGGAGATAAAAGTCTCCAACTTCAGCGATTTTTGCAATTCGTTCCAGTCACAGGCAGCAGAGTACTGGAACGAAAGGCGGCCAAATGAGGTGTTGGCTTTAGGGATGATCAGTGAGATACACCTGCTGGAGCGCGTGCTACGGATGGGTGTTGCCATCGTGACCAGTGAACTGAGATAAGGCGGAGCTTTACCTAGCATGGACTTGTAGATGACCTGGAGCCAGTGGGTCTGGCGACGAATATGTAACGAGGGCCAGCCGACTAGAGCATACAGGTCGCAGTGGTGGGTGGTATAAGGTGCTTTAGTGACAAAACGGATGGCACTGTGATAGACTGCATCCAGTTTGCTGAGTAGAGTGTTGGAAGCCATTTTGTAGATGACATCGCCGAAGTCGAGGATCGGAAGGATAGTCAGTTTTACTAGGGTAAGCTTGGCGGCGTGAGTGAAGGAGGCTTTGTTGCGGAATAGAAAGCCGACTCTTGATTTGATTTTCGATTGGAGATGTTTGATATGAGTCTGGAAGGAGAGTTTGCAGTCTAGCCAGACACCTAGGTACTTATAGATGTCCACATATTCAAGGTCGGAACCATCCAGGGTGGTGATGCTAGTCGGGCATGCGGGTGCAGGCAGCGATCGGTTGAAAAGCATGCATTTGGTTTTACTAGCGTTTAAGAGCAGTCGGAGGCCACGGAAGGAGTGTTGTATGGCATTGAAGCTTGTTTGGAGGTTAGAGGTTAGCATACAGTATATACATATGAGATGTGCAATGTAGGGTATATAAGCATTATATAAAGTGGCTAGTGATAAATTGATTACATCCATTTTTCCATTATTAAAGTGGCTAGAGTTGAGTCAGTATGTTGGCAGCAGCCACTCAATGTTAGGGATGGCTGTTTAACAGTCTGATGGCCTTGAGATAGAAGCTGTTTTTCAGTCTCTCGGTCCCCTCTTTGATGCACCTGTACTGACCTCGCCTTCTGGATGATAGCGGGGTGAACAGGCAGTGGCTCAGGTGGTTGTTGTCCTTGATGATCTTTTTGGCCTTCCTGTGACATCGGGTGGTGTAGGTGTCCTGGAGGGCAGGTGGTTTGCACCCGGTGATGCGTTGTGCAGACCTCACTACCCTCTGGAGAGCCTTCTGGTTATGGGCGGAGCAGCTGCTGTACCAGGTGGTGATACAGCCCGACAGGATGTTCTCACGATTGTGCATCTGTGTTTTTGGTGACAAGCTAAATTTCTTCAGCTTCCTGAGGTTGAAGAGGCACTGCTGCGCCTTCTTCACCACGCTGTCTGTGTGGGTTGACAATTTCAGTTTGTCCGTGAGGTGTACGCCGAGGAACTTAAAACTTTCCACCCTCTCCACTACTGTCACATCAATGTAGATAGGGGGATGCTCCCTCTGCTGTTTCCTGAAGTCCACGATCATCTCCTTTGTTTTGTTGACATTGAGTGTAAGGTTATTTTTCTGACACCACACTCCGAGGGCCCTCACCTCCTCCCTGTAGGCCGTCTCGTCGTTGTTGGTAATCAAGCCTACCAAATCAAATCAAATCAAATCAAATTTTATTTGTCACATACACATGGTTAGCAGATGTTAATGCGAGTGTAGCGAAATGCTTGTGCTTCTAGTTCCGACAATGCAGTAATAACGAGCAAGTAATCTAACTAACAATTCCAAAAAAAAACTACTGTCTTATACACAGTGTAAGGGGATAAAGAATATGTACATAAGGATATATGAATGAGTGATGGTACAGAGCAGCATAGGCAAGATACAGTAGATGATATCGAGTACAGTATATACATATGAGATAAGTATGTAAACCAAGTGGCATAGTTAAAGTGGCTAGTGATACATGTATTACATAAGGATGCAGTCGATGATATAGAGTACAGTATCAACGTATGCATATGAGATGAACAATGTAGGGTAAGTAACATTATATAAGGTAGCATTGTTTAAAGTGGCTAGTGATATATTTACATCATTTCCCATCAATTCCCATGATTAAAGTGGCTGGAGTAGAGTCAGTGTCATTGACAGTGTGTTGGCAGTAGCCACTCAATGTTAGTGGTGGCTGTTTAACAGTCTGATGGCCTTGAGATAGAAGCTGTTTTTCAGTCTCTCGGTCCCAGCTTTGATGCACCTGTACTGACCTCGCCTTCTGGATGACAGCGGGGTGAACAGGCAGTGGCTCGGGTGGTTGATGTCCTTGATGATCTTTATGGCCTTCCTGTAGCATCGGGTGGTGTAGGTGTCCTGGAGGGCAGGTAGTTTGCCCCTGGTGATGCGTTGTGCAGACCTCACTACCCTCTGGAGAGCCTTACGGTTGAGGGCGGTGCAGTTGCCGTACCAGGCGGTGATACAGCCCGCCAGGATGCTCTCGATTGTGCATCTGTAGAAGTTTGTGAGTGCTTTTGGTGACAAGCCGAATTTCTTCAGCCTCCTGAGGTTGAAGAGGCGCTGCTGCGCCTTCCTCACGATGCTGTCTGTGTGAGTGGACCAATTCAGTTTGTCTGTGATGTGTATGCCGAGGAACTTAAAACTTGCTACCCTCTCCACTACTGTTCCATCGATGTGGATGGGGGGGTGTTCCCTCTGCTGTTTCCTGAAGTCCACAATCATCTCCTTAGTTTTGTTGACGTTGAGTGTGAGGTGTCACCACACTCCACACTCTGAGGGCCCTCACCTCCTCCCTGTAGGCCGTCTCGTCGTTGTTGGTAATCAAGCCTACCACTGTTGTGTCGTCCGCAAACTTGATGATTGAGTTGGAGGCATGCATGGCCACGCAGTCGTGGGTGAACAGGGAGTACAGGAGAGGGCTCAGAACGCACCCTTGTGGGGCCCCAGTGTTGAGGATCAGCGGGGAGGAGATGTTGTTGCCTACCCTCACCACCTGGGGGCGGCCCATCAGGAAGTCCAGTACCCAGTTGCACAGGGCGGGGTCGAGACCCAGGGTCTCGAGCTTGATGACGAGCTTGGAGGGTACTATGGTGTTGAATGCCGAGCTGTAGTCGATGAACAGCATTCTCACATAGGTATTCCTCTTGTCCAGATGGGTTAGGGCAGTGTGCAGTGTGGTTGAGATTGCATCGTCTGTGGACCTATTTGGGCGGTAAGCAAATTGGAGTGGGTCAAGGGTGTCAGGTAGGGTGGAGGTGATATGGTCCTTGACTAGTCTCTCAAAGCACTTCATGATGACGGATGTGAGTGCTACGGGGCGGTAGTCGTTTAGCTCAGTTACCTTAGCTTTCTTGGGAACAGGAACAATGGTGGCCCTCTTGAAGCATGTGGGAACAGCAGACTGGTATAGGGATTGATTGAATATGTCCGTAAACACACCGGCCAGCTGGTCTGCGCATGCTCTGAGGACGCGGCCGGGGATGCCGTCTGGGCCTGCAGCCTTGCGAGGGTTAACACGTTTAAATGTTTTACTCACGTTGGCTACAATGAAGGATAGCCCGTAGGTTTTGGTAGCGGGCCGTGTCAGTGGCACTGTATTGTCCTCAAAGCGAGCAAAACAGTTGTTTAGTCTGTCTGGGAGCAAGACATCGTGGTCCGCGACGGGGCTGGTTTTTCTTTTGTAGTCCGTGATTGACTGTAGACCCTGCCACATACCTCTCGTGTCTGAGCCGTTGAATTGCGACTCATCTTTGTCTCTATACTGACGCTTAGCTTGTTTGATTGCCTTGTGGAGGGAATAGCTACACTGTTTGTATTCGGTCATGTTTCTGGTCACCTACTCCTGATTAAAAACAGTGGTTCGTGCTTTCAGTTTTGTGCGAATGCTGCCATCAACCCATGGTTTCTGGTTGGGGAATGTTTTAATAGTCGCTGTGGGTACAACATCACCGATGCACTTGCTAATATGCACTTGCTAGTAAACTCGCTCACCGAATCAGCGTATTCGTCAATGTTGTTGTTCGACGTTATGCGGAACATATCCCAGTCCACGTGATCGAAGCAATCTTGAAGCATGGAATCCGATTAGTCAGACCAGCGTTGAACAGACCTGAGTGCGGGTGCTTCCTGTTTTAGTTTCTGTCTATAGGCTGGAAGCAACAAAATGGAGCCGTGGTCAGCTTTTCCCGAAGGGATGGCGGCGGAGGGCCTTATATGCGTCGCGGAAGTTAGAATAACAATGATCTAGGGTTTTGCCAGCCCTGGTAGCACAATCAATATGATGATAGAATTTGGGGAGCCTTGTTTTCAGATTAGCCTTGTTAAAATCCCCAGCTACAATAAATGCAGCCCCAGGATATGTGGTTTCCAGTTTACATAGAGTCGAATGAAGTTCTTTCAAGTCCGTCGATGTGTCTGCTTGGGGGGATATACACAACTGTGATTATAATCGAAGAGAATTCTCTTGGTAGATAATGCGGTCGGCATTTGATTGTGAGGAATTCTAAGTCAGGTGAACAAAAGGACTTGAGTTCCTGTATGTTGTTATGATCACACCACTTCTCGTTAATCATAAGGCATACACCCCCGCCCTTCTTCTTACCAGAGAGATGTTTGTTTCTGTCGGCGCGAAGCGTGGAGAAACCAGGTGGCTCTACCGACTCCGATAGCGAGTCTCGAGTGAGCCATGTTTCCGTGAAACAAAGAACATTACAATCTCTGATGTCTCTCTAGAAGGCAACTCTTTCTTGGATTTCGTCTACCTTGTTGTCAAGAGACTGGACATTGGCGAGTAGTATACTCGGGAGTGGTGAGCTATGTGCCCGTCTACGGAGCCTGACAAGAAGACCGCTCCGCCTGCCCCTTCTGCAGCACCGTTGTTTTGGGTCGCCAGCTGGGATCCGATCCATTGTCCTGGGTCGTGGACCAAACAGAGGATCCGCTTCGGGAAAGTCGTATTCCTGGTCGTAATGTTGGTGAGTTGACGTTGCTCTTATATCCAATAGTTCCTCCCGACTGTATGTAATAAAACCTAAGATTTTCTGGGGTAGCATTGTAAGAAATAACACAAACAAAATACTGCATAGTTTCCTAGGAACGCGAAGCAAGGCGGCCATCTCTGTCAGCACCGGAGGTGTTCCACATGTAATGGATTACATGCAATCCGTTCCTCCCCAACCCTGTTTGTGCATGTTTAGTGCGATTGAGAGTGAATGTGTGCGTTTGCATTTGTGAGCACACATGCATGTGCTTCTGTATGAACTTAGTGTGTGTGAGCTTCTGTGTGTATTTTGTGTGTGTGTGTTTGCAATGTGAAAATAAGTCAGCCCCCCTTCTCTTCTTTGCCCAGTGCCCTTGATAAGTGTGAGGATGGTGGGGAGCTGTGACACATTGGCCCGCAGGGCTTGACGTCACAGCATCACATCAACCATGCCAGAAGGCCAGGAGAGTTAATCATGGTCTCCGAATGTGTGTATTCCACACTTTATGTCTCAATGTCTGTATTCCACACTTAAAGCACTTATTACCAAGCAGTAATAGAGCTTTTTTTCCACAGAGAGGGATATGTTTGTGTGGTCTGTTACACTGACAAATGAATTTGCATGGCCAGAGATGGACAAAAAAACATGGTCTTTTATTAACATAGGTCTAGCCCTCCCATTTGGATGATTACCAGGACTGGAAGGGAGGGTATTTGATGTGTCAGATTGCTATGTTTCCTTTCGAGAACAGAAAGAAGCAGTGGGTTGGAAGAAAGAGAGAGACACCATTTAGGGGGGGGGGTAAAATTGTGTTTATTTTAGTTTTTGTTATGCAAGGCATGTTTGAAGTACTCTACATAGATACAAGTTCTCTGTGTGAGTATGGAACGTGGGAACTGCTGAGGGTCTGTGTGTCAGTGGCTGTTTGCTGTGTTCAGAGAGTCAGCTCGAGACCCTCTCATCCTGTACAAGTGCTGCTCTCTCCGACCCTCATGGTTTGGACCTGGCCATAATAAACCCACAGGACTGAATGAAGCTCAACAGACCATAGCTTTACACTGACTCACACCGTTGACCATCACACACAGACATGATTTTACTGCTTGTGTTCTGCGTACCAGAGTATGATTAAGAAATCTGTGGATTCCTTAAGACCAATACAGCCTTTGACATTTGTGCATATGGGACTGGGTCTTTCTTGGGCTCCAGTCAGTTAATTCTCCTGGTCATGTGTGAGATCGTTCAGTGTGAATATGCTGCTGTCTGCTCTCTAACCAGCCTTACAGCTGGAGGAAGATTTCATCATGATGCAACACTGAGCAAATGTAAATCTCCATTCTAAATATGACAATCAGCAAACTGCAGCAGAAAGAACAGGAGACGGGGATTGTGTGACTATATAAATCCTTCTTCCCCCACCCTCCTCTTTTGCAGGAGTAGAATGGGATAGCATTGAAGCTCCTTCTTTCTCCTTCTCATCTTCACATGTACAACAATATCTCCGCAATGTAATGCAATCATCACTAATCTGACTGTGCTGTTCTAGGGTGTTTGGAGTTAATGTGCATAAAAAGCAATTAAAGAAATGTGTGTCTACTGAGCACTGTGCAAGTTCACAGTGAGGACACAGCTTGGACATTAATTGCATTCATTTGAATTTATTCCAGTGACACCTCCGAGGTGTGGTGGTAGCCATCATACCTACACAGTAATCCATGTGTCTAAACCGAACAGTTGAATAGATTGTGGCTAAACGTAATTTCTGTTTGAACAATTTGTCCAGTCTTTTCTGCTCTGTCCCAACATGATTATATTCCAAGTCTCCTTCACATCATCCCCAAAGCTTAATCCCCGTTCTCTCTCCTCTTCCGCCCCCCCCCCTCTCTTCCTCTCTCTCCTTTTCTTTCTCCCCCTGCAGCAATACTTCACTCTGCTGATCATCACAGATGGGGTGATCAGTGACATGGATGAGACCCGCCACGCCATTGTTCAGGCAGCCAAGCTCCCCATGTCAATCATCATTATTGGAGTGGGCAATGCAGACTTTGCTGCCATGGAGTTCCTGGATGGGGACAGCAGCGTGTTACGCTCTTACACAGGAGAGGAAGCAGTCAGAGACATCGTGCAGTTTGTTCCCTTCAGGGACTTCCGAAATGTGAGTGTCTCATATGTTTAATACACTTAGGGGAAACAAAAGTGGTGTATAAATTAGTCTTGTTTTTATTCTCCTGTAGTCTAAAACACACAGTGGTTGACTGTTTAACATTATGATGTCAACCTGTTGCACTATACTCAGATATAACAACAGGTTGTTGTTGCAGGACATATTAGAGATGACACATCCTGATATGGATTGACTTTGTGAGTGTAAACAGCCTTGGGAGTGGGTGATCTGTAGGCCATGTGACTTCCTCAACAGTAGGAGAGAGCACATCCTAGCTTCAGTCCATCTGCTGAAAATGAGATTTTTTTTCCCATAGAGTATGGAGAGCCATATCTTACTTCTAAACCATTAACTGGATGAAAGTTGATTCTAATGCATTCTTATTGTAAAAGCACTGATATTTAGAGATCTCAATGTGACTTTTACTTTTCTGTCTTGTTCTCACAGGCTCCAAAGGAAACTTTAGCCAAATCAGTATTGGCTGAGCTGCCGCAACAGGTCACACAGTACTTCAAACAGAGGAACCTGTCGCCTAGCAACACAGCATCGGAGTGAAATCCCAAGGCCTTGGTTCATCATCATGCATGTTGCAAATGTCTATTCACTGTTTACAAGAAAAACACAATGAAAAAGTGCATGAAAAGGTTTTTTAATATGTATTAATCTGATTTTTTAACCTTATCTGAAAGCAAGACTTTGTGGAAGAGAAATACAGTATGTGTCAAAGAATACTACTTTGCAGTCCACTGAAGAGAAAATGAGAAATGCATATACTCTACCCTGAATGTAAATTTATACAATGTTCTGTTTTCAAAAGAAAATGTTTATGAAAAGTTTTTCTGTACCTTTTATGCAGTGAATTGTAATTTGTTGTACTTGTACTGTACCTTGAAGACGTTATTGATTTTATAATGTTAACCATGTATTTGTTACCACTCAGGTCAATAAACATACAGAAATGCCACTGTGCTGTGTGCTTGACTGAAACATAAGGTCGAGGCAACACAATAAATTAATTATGTTTGAACATTTCAAAAAGTTACAGTTTGAAACAATCAGTACAACCTTATCCTGGATATGCCTGGTTAAATCAACTTTTCACTTTATCCAATTGAGAGGATTTTCTTAAGATGTGTATGCAATACCAACAAGGCTTCCTACAAAGAGCACCCTGAGAAATGTATTCCTACATTCTATTCTTATTGGTTAAAGACTGCACGTGAATGAGTACAAACAGAAATCACTTCCATTTTATTCAAACTGTATTTCATTCCATTTATCATTCATTCATTATTCAACTCGTCACACCAAATACACAAAGAAAACGCTTTACTCCCCAAGCCTCGACCTTCCAATGATCAAACACACATTTCAATGGAGAGAAGTCCATTCAAATCCAGAATTATTTGCACTGACGCATTCAAAAATACACAAAAATCAAAGGAAAAATATTTCCACATACATTGCATCTGAGACTGTCCACAAAGCTCAGGCTTGCTTTCTTGATGTTTTCTAAGGTTTGGTATGAATGTGATGTGGCAGTCCCGTCCTTGATCCCAAGATGTCAGTCACTGTTCCCTTGGCCAATAGCACAGCTTGCAGCCGCAGGGGGATGTCGTCAGGTTAGGCTGCCAGGGATTTAAACTGTGTGAGATGTCATATTGGGAGGAAGGGAGGGGGAGTGGGTCATATTTGGATGCACAACATCAAAACCACAATGACATTGAAGTTCATTTAAGGGGTTTTAATTATTTAGTGATTATGAAGAAAGTAAATCACAACTAACTATGCAGCTTTGGGCTGGAAAACACTTGATAGAAACGCTGCAAAATGACAGAGCAACAGTAACTCATACAGCTGTGAAAGCAATGGGAGTAGAAGTGTTGGCAGACTGTGTGAATGTGTGTGTCTATCTGCAGACTCTCTTTATAGGTCAGATGCCACTGTCCACGCTACCTTCGCTGTCGCTACTGGACTCAGAGTCACTGCTGCCGGAGTAGGCTCCCAGGCCCGGCAGGATGCCCACACACACGGCGGCCGATGGCAGGTGGAGGATGCCTGTCGTCTTTACTGTGGAGGTCTGCTTACCCGCATCTCTGCCCGCCTCCTGCTCTGAGAGCACAACACACTGTCAGTCACACTTACTGATACCAGTGAACACATAATGTGTGAGGCATAGTCTTATTACTGCATTAATTTGTGACATTATGAGTAGCCGTGATACGAGATGCTTCCAGCCCACCTGTCTGGCCCCCATTCCATGCTGCAGACTCCTCAACCTTCTGTTTCTTGCTATTGTCTGAGGACTGTGAGGAGCTGCAGGAGAGAGAAAGGTAAGACAAGGCACAGAAACCTACAGATCAATTCACTGTTTTCCATAATGAAAGTCATCATGAAACTCCACCACTCCCCCATAATTGTGACCTCTAACACAGGTATTCCCAAACTGGGGTACGCGCAATTCCGTCTGGGGTACACAAAAATGTAAAAAAAATCTATTTATATTTCTAACGGGGCTACACATTTGGGTGAGTTTTTCCCCACTTCCCCCTCGCCTCATTTCTCTGCCAAAAATAAAATGAAACCATCCAGTGTTCAGCGAAATATCAATGTCAATTACAGGTAGCCTAGTCAAATAATTAACCGTTACTCTCGTGGGAATTCCACGACCAGCCCGTAGCTGCTGTTCATTCTGTTTGCTCTAAAAATTGATAAATGGTTCAAAAAAGTAAGGCCCACGTCCATAGAGACACATACCAACTCTACTGGGGCGGCAGGTAGCCTAGTGGTTACAGCGTTGGACTTGTAACCGAAAGGTTGCACGATCGAATCCCCGAGCGGACAAGGTAAAAATCTGTCATTCTACACCTGAACAAGGCATCATTGAAAATAAGAATTTGTTCCTAACTGGACTTGCCTAGTTAAATAAGGGTTAAAAAAATATTTTAAAAATTAAATACTGGTAGTCCTTTCACTACCAGCAGTACTACACCTGCACCTGTCGACGACACAAGTTGTTCTGCTTCCACGAACACATCCAATGCTAGCATCAGTAATTCTACATTTGTTGTTAGCCCAGCTAGCATGGACACTGACAGATATGAATCTGATGCAGCCGAAGAGCTACTGCCTCCGTACCCAGGAAAGCAC
The DNA here is from genome assembly GCF_018296145.1 of Oncorhynchus tshawytscha. Taxonomy (NCBI): domain Eukaryota; kingdom Metazoa; phylum Chordata; class Actinopteri; order Salmoniformes; family Salmonidae; genus Oncorhynchus; species Oncorhynchus tshawytscha. Next base: position 26,921,184 of record NC_056434.1, on the reverse strand, counting down.
CGAACAAAAGATATATGTGCAAAAGCACTATCTCACAACTCAATCTAACCTTCACTCTTGCGCAGGCATTTAGAAACATGCCAATTTGAAAAATAAGACATTCTTGAGTAGTAAGACATGAATAAAAGCAACAGATACCATTAATAAGAAGGGGCTAGAAGAGTCTTACATGGTGAGCTACCGAGTGGCTAGGACAGGCAAGCCCCATACTATTGTGGAGGACTTAATTCTTCCTGCTGCCACAAATATGGCTGGGACAATGTTGGGGGAAAAGGCCAAAAAAACTATACAGACAATGCCTTCATCAAACAAAACCGTTTCACGATGCATCAGTGACATGGCAGGAGATGTTTTGAAACAATTACTGCTTTGCATACAAGCCAGTGAATTCTATGCATTACAGCTGGATGAGTCAACAAACGTGACGGGCCTGGCATAGCTCCTGGTATATGTCCTTTACATTTATGGGGGGTATATTAAGGAAAACATCCTCTTCTGCAAACCACTAGAAACCTGGACAACAGGAAAGGATATTTTTTAAGTACTGGACAGCTTTGTGACATCAAATGGACTTTGGTGGTCAATATGTGTTGGTATCTGTACCAATGGCGCAAAAGCCATGACAGGGAGACATAGTGGAGTGGTAATGCGCGTGCAAGCAGTTGCTCCCGATGCCACTTGGGTACACTGCAGCATCCACCGAGAGGCTCTTGCTGCCAAAGGAATGCCTGACAGCTTGAAAGATGTTTTGGACACTACAGTGAAAATGGTTAACTGTTAAAGCGAGGCCACTGAACTCTCTTGTATTTTCTGCATTATGCAATAATATGGGCAGCGACCATGTAACACTTTTACAACATACAGAAGTGTGCTGGTTATTAAAGGGTAAAGTATTGACACATTTTTTTTTTTTAAATTGAGAGACGAGCTTAAAAGTCCTTTACTGACCATGATGATGAGTTTCTCACCTGACTGGTCTATCTAGGTGATGTTTTTTCTCACCTGAATGATCTGAATCTAGAATTACAGGGACTCTCCGCAACTATAGTCAATGTTAGGTACAAAATTGAGGCTATGATTAAGAAGTTGGAGCTCTTCTCTGTCTGCATTATCAAGGAAAACACACAGGTCTTTCCATCATTGAATGATTTTTTTTGTGTGCAAATGAACTCAAGCTTACAGACAATGTCAAATGTGATATAGCAAAGCACCGAGTGAGTTGGGTGCACAATTACTTTCCCAAAACAGATGGCACAAACAACTGGATTCATTATCCCTTTCATGCCCTGTCTCCAGTCCACTTACCGATATCTGAACAAGAGAGCCTCATCAAAATTGCAACAAGCGGTTCTGTGAAAATTTTATTTAAATCAGATGCCACTGCCAGATTTCTGGATAGGGCTGCTCTCAGAGTATCCTGCCTTGGCAAATCGTGCTGTTAAGACACTAATACCGTTTGCAACCACGTACCTACTTAAGAGTGGATTCTCGGCCCTCACTAGCATGAAAACTAAATGCAGGCATAGACTGTGTGTGGAAAATGATTGAAGACAGACTCTAATAGAACCCAATACTGCAGAGTTATGTGCATCCTTTCAAGCACACCCTTCTCATTAACCTGTGGTGAGTTATTCACAATTTTCGATGAACAAAAAGTTTTATAAGCAAGATGGATAAATAAAGAGCAAAATTATTGATTATTATTTGTGCCCTGGTCCTATAAGCGCTCTTTGTCACTTCCTGCAAGACAGGTTGTGACAAAAACTCACACTCATTCTTATGTTTAATAAATGTACCATATAGTGTGTGTGTGGCAGGCTTATAATGATGGCAAAAAACAACATTTGAGAGTGTGCTGACCCTGGTGCTAGAGGGGGTACACAGCTGGAGGTTTAATGTTTGAACTGCTATGGGACTATAAAAAGTTTGGGAACCACTGCTCTAATAGTATATTCAGATACAGTAAAAACTGTGACCTAGGTCTAAAAGGTATTGTGGCCCCTGGCCTCACCTGCGTCGCTTGACTGCCCCGGCCAACAGATGGGCCTGGGACAGGTGACTGGTCTTGACCTCAGCTGGTCTCGGTCCCACTCTCCTCTCTGGCTCCTTCCGACTCTCACTGGATGCCAGCTTTTTCAGAGCACTGTGAGATCCTGGAGTTAAGGAGGAAATGGAGAACACACAGACGTGCAGATCCTAGATGTGACAAACTGCTGATAGGAGTGATGGGGACACCAGCTGACTCACAATTAATTCACATCTCACTTGACTCAAGCAGGATACTGCCCACTGGGCTGGCACTGACTGTCAGAATGGAATTTCCAATAGGTTTGGGTGAGTGAGTACAGGAAAACAAAATGGTACACAGAGCTCTAGCCACAGTCCAGGTGTGTCCTCATAAACCCAGCCTGTTCCTTCCACTTACTAGTCTATGGGCCTCAATCACTGCCCTAGAAAAGTGACACACTTTGGAGCTAAGAAAAACCTGTGACACTGGTGGGAAAACTATCTTAGGACAAATGACTATATTACGAAAGAGGGCTTGATGGAGGTTCTCAGCGGTAGGCGCTTCAACTGTCTCCCATCAGCGTACAAGCCAGCCCTCTGTAGGATTTGGTTGCCACGACAACACATTCCCCTCCATCTGCAGACAAACCTGATTGTCAGTGGAAAGAGAGAGGCAACATGTATCTTCTTGCTTACATGATAGCATCGTGTTCTGAACATGCCCCCTGCATCATGTTACATGGCAGCCTAACCGAGACAAAGGAAGGCTATCAAGTCATTGACGTTATTAGCTATGGCTGAATTTAGAATGAATCAACACAGGACCACAGCTCAGAGCAGTGCTGAGATATCTGACATGAGAGTGGCTTTGCATACATTAATATACATTCATATCAGTTAAGTGGACACGCAAAGCATACAGCACACTTTAGAATAGATGCATTAAAATCACTACAAGTCAAGAGAAAAGACCATACTTTGCTTAACAAAATGACATGCTACCAGTGTCCTTCATGAGGAACAAACCAACAAAAAGCAAGTTGCAAAGCTACTTCAACAAGAAACAGTGTCAACTCAGTGACTAATCATCTCCTCGCTGTGAGGAGATCATGATCATATGCCAAATCAAGTTCTCACTAGTCACTACCTGTCTGTCACTGTCTATGCAGGCATCTTTGAACTATAATCTTACCCATACTGTATATTGTTTGATCTAATGGTTTCTCAGCATGTAGAATGTGGTTCTCTGTGTTTCAGTGTTTGAGGTGTGCTGTAAGTCATGTTTGAGAACATGAGCACTAACAAGGTGGAAGAACACCCATTCTGACCTGAAGTCTGCAGACTGACAACTCCTGGCTATCAACTTAACTAAGGTGAAAGTGGGAGTAGAGGGGTAGGACAAGCCTACATCTACTGCTAGAGAGCAAAAAGCTCAACACCAAAAAACTCTGACGGAGAAAGAAACACATGGAGTATGAGAGTAGCTGGATCACACATACAGTGCATTTGGACAGTATTCAGACCCCCTTGACTTTTTCCACATTTTGTTAAGTTACAGCCTTATTCTAAAATTGATTAAATACAAAATGTTGCTCATCAATCTACACACAAAACCCCATAATTACAAAGCCAATACAAGTTTTCAAATTTAGTTTAAAAAACAACAAAAAAAACACCTTGACATAAGTATTCAGACCCTTTGCTATGAGACTCAACATTGAGCTCAAGTGCATCCTGTTTCCATTGATCATCCTTGAGCTGTTCCTATAACCACCTGTGGTAAATTCAACTGATTGGACATCTTTTGGAAAGGCCCACACCTCTCTATATAAGGTCCCACAGTTGACAGTGCACGTCAGAGCAAAAATCAAGCCGTGAGGTCGAAGGAATTGCCTGTAGAGCTCCGGGACAGGATTGTGTCGAGGCACAGTTCTGGGGAAGGGTACAAAAAAAATGTCTGCAGCATTGAAGGTCCCCAAGAACACAGTGGCCTCCATTATTATTTTTATTTCATCTTTATTTAACCAGGTAGGCTAGTTGAGAACAAGTTCTCATTTGCAACTGCGACCTGGCCAAGATAAAGCAAAGCAGTTCGACAGATACAACGACACAGAGTTACACATGGAATAAACAAACATACATACAATCAAAAATACAGTAGAAAAATCTATATACAGCATGTGCAAATGAGGTAGGATAAGAGAGGTAAGGCAATAAATAGGCCATGGTGGCAAAGTAATTACAATATAGCAATTAAACACTGGAATGGTAGATGTACAGAAGATGAATGTGCAAGTAGAGATACTGGGGTGCAAAGGAGCAAGATAAATAAATAAATACAGTATGGGGATGAGGTAGATTGGATGGGCTAAATACAGATGAGCTATGTACAGGTGCAGTGATCTGTGAGCTGCTCTGACAGCTGGTGCTTAAAGCTAGTGAGGGAGGTAAGAGTCTCCAGCTTCAGAGATATTTGCAGTTCGTTACAATCATTGGCAGCACAGAACTGGAAGGAGAGGCGGACAAAAGGAGGAATTAGCTTTGGGGGTGACCAGTGAGATATACCTGCTGGAGCTCGTGCTACAGGTGGGTGCTGCTATGGTGACCAATGAGCTGAGATAAGGCGGGGCTTTTACCTATCAGAGACTTGTAGATGACTTGGAACCAGTGGGTTTGGCTTCCATACGAAGCCTCTGACTACATTTTCGGATCAAGCATGAATTGGCTTGTAATGTTGCCATATTGACAGAAATGTTCTACCAATAAATGACATGAAAATGGATACACTGTTTTTGCTCTGTGTGTGTGATAAAGAATTACAGTGATGGAGTGAGTATACAGCTGAAACTGAAAGGATATTCTGTACTCTTTTAACTCATGCTGCTCCTCATCTCTGCGTTGTTTCTCCACCAGGCTCTGTTGCCTGGAGACCTCATCCAAGAAGTGAGACTCATCCTCATCCAGGCCTTTGACCATGTTCTCTGTGGTGAAAAGACATTTCTATGGAAAAAATATCTAAGCACTATAGTACCAATACAACAATACTCTCTGATCATTTCAACTTAAGTCAAGCGGAGTTGGGGAAGGGTTATGCCATATGAAAATACAAAACAAAGCTCTTTCTAGTTTCCTGAAATGGCCTTACTTAAAGAGCATACAACTTTACAAGACACATTCGGCCACAAGGGTAACTACCAATAGTAGGCTGGTCACCAGGGAAACTGAAAAGCAGGGAAGCTGCTATGCCAGGAAGCAGGTTTGAGTCATTTCCAAGACTAGATCATATTTTCCTCTTCTGATGTATTACATAGTTCCATCTGTTCACATAAACAGGTTCATAATATAAACATGTGCACATATACACACAACCAGAACATGAAATACTTTGTCCTCAACGGGTCCAGACTCTGACCCGTGTTCAAAATACCTCAAATATTAATTTAGAAGCAGCGCCCCACTGCTGCTAAATAGTTTCCACCACTCCAATAAATGTTTATTATACATACAGTACCAGTCAAAAGTTGACACACCTACTCATTCAAGGGTTTTTCTTTAGCAGCAGACTGGGGTGGCTGGAGTCTTTGACAATTTTATGGGCTTTCCTCTGACACTGAATGGTACAGAGGTCCTGGATGGCAGGAATCTTGGCCCCAGTGATGTACTGGGCCATTCGCTCTACCCTCTGTAGTGCCTTGCGGTCAGAGGCTGAGCAGTTGCCATACCAGGCAGCGATGCAACCAGTCAGGATGCTCTCGATGGTGCAGCTGTAGAACGTTTTAAGGATCTGAGGACCCATGCCAAATATTTTCAGTCTCCTGAGGGGGAATAGGTTTTGTCGTGCTCTCTTCACGACTGTCTCAGTGTGCTTGGACCATGTTAGTTTGTTCGTGATGTGGACACCAAGGAACTTGAAGCTCTCAACCTGCTCCACTGCAGCACATGCTCGGAGTATACGTCCTGGTAATCCATCTGGCCCTGCGGCCTTCTGAATGTTGATCTGTTTAAGGGTCTTACTCACATCGGCTACGGAGAGCGTGATCACAGTCATTTGGAACAGCTTATGCTCTCATGCATGTTTCAGTGTTTACTTGCCTCGAAGCGAGCATGGAAGTAATTTAACTAGTCTGGTAGGCTTGTGTCAATGGGCAGCTTGTGGCTGTGCTTCCCTTTGTAGTCTAATAGTGTGCAAGCCCTGCCATATCCGACGAGCGTCGGAGCTGGTGCGTTACGATTCAATCTTAGTCATGTTTGATTGTTCGTTGGAAGGCATAGCAGGATTTCTTATAAGCTTCCGAGTCCTGCTCCTTGAAAGCGGCAGCTCTACCCTTTAGCTCTGTGCGGATGTTGCCTGTAATCCATGGCTTCTGGTTGGGGTATGTACTGTTGGATTCTGGATTGAACTTGGAACATTGTTATACTCAGAAGTATAGGAACATTACTTACAAAAGAGACATGAGGGGTGCCATAATGAAGCTTGGGAGGGGCGGAGTGCAGGGAACACGATCGCATGTGGCAGTACTGGTAAGGGGAGAAACCGTTTAAGGCTCATATCACTTAGCTCCCTGCCTAGCAATAATGATGCAATGTTTACCGATAAGGAGGAGACTCCACCCAAAGTGGGGTATGAATACTACCACGGTGGAAGCCATGTCTGTGTCTGAATTACAGCTGTATCGACCCTTTGGGAAGAATTAAACTTGGTTAAGCTTTTCTAGTGTCCGTGAGTTATTTACTCTGAAAATTAGAACCTAACAGTACGTACAGTCACTGTGAGGACAACGTCATTGAGGCACTTATTGATGAAGCCAGTGACTGATGTGGTGTACTCCTCAATGCCATCGGAAGAATCCCGGAACATATTCCAATCTGTTCTAGCAAAACAGTCCTGTAGCTTACGATCTGCTTCATCTGACCACTTTCTTATTGAGCGAGTCACTGGTGCATCCTGCTTTAGTTTTTGCTTGTAAGCAGGAATCAGGAGGATAGAATTATGGTAAGATTTGCGAAATGGAGAGTGAGGGAGAGCTTTGTACGCGTCTCTGTGTGTGGAGTAAAGGTGGTCTAGAGTTTTCCCCCCTCTGGTTGCACAGTTAACATGCTGGTAGAAATGAGCTAAAACTGAATTAAGTTTCCCTGCATTAAAGTCCCCGGCTATTAGGAGCGCCCCCTCTGGATGAGCGTTTTCCTGTTTGCTTATGGCTGTATACAGCTCATTGAGTGCGGTCTTAGTGCCAGCATCGGTTTGTGGTGGTTAATATACAGCTACAAAGAATATATATATAAACTCTCTTGGTAAATAGTGTGGTCTACAGCTTATCATGAGATACTCTACCTCAGGCGAGCAAAATTTGAGAATTCCTTAGATTTCGTGCACCAGCTGTTGTTTACAAATATACATAGATCTTCACCCCTTGTCTTATCAGAGGCCGCTGTTCTATCCTGTCGAAAAAAGCATAAAACCCGCCAGCTGCATGTTATTCATGTCGTCGTTCAGCCACTGAGATATTACAGTTTGTAGTGTCTCGTTGGTAGGATATACTTGATCGTAGTTTGTCTACTTTATTTCCATTGATTGTACGTCGGCTAATAGGACCGATGGTAGAGGCAGATTACACGCTCAACATCGGATCCTTACAAGGAACCCAGACCTTCGTCCCCGATATCGCCATCTCTTTCTTCTGTGAATGATGGGCATTATTGGGCAACTGAAGTAAATCCTTCCCGTTCGACTCGTACAAAAAAAATGTATTCCTCCAGTACGGGGTGAGTAAACGCTGTCCTGATATCTAGAAGCTCTTTTCAGTCATAAGACACGGTGGCAGAAACATTATGGACAAAATAAGTTACAAATAAATGCGAAAAAACACACAATAGCACAATTGGTTAGGGGATTGTAAAAATGGCAGCCATCTCCTCCGGCGCCATTAAGACATCAAAACTATGAAATAACATATATGGAATCATGTAGTAACCAAAAAAAGTGTTAAACAAATCAAATATAGTTTATATTTGAGATTCTTCAAAGTAGCCACCCTTGCCCTTACAACAGCTGTGCACACTCTTGGCATTCACGCAATCCCCCCATTCCATAGATGCAAGTTTAATCTGAGAAAGCCAATGTGACATCCCAGAATGTGATAGGAACAAAAGTGGAGAAGGACAAAGAAACGAGAGAGGAACCCTTACTGAATTTAAACTGCTCATCATACTCCTCCTGCTTCTTGTCCTTCTGCTCCTGTAGCCGCTCAAAGAGTGAACGCCCATCATACTCTTCCTCAGGAGCCTCTGTATCAGGGAGACATCACAAACACACAGAAACAAGAGGCATGCAGATGTTTAGAAGAGACAAGTGCACAGGCATGATGTAAGATATTGCTTGTGTCTGTGTGCATTTTTTGCAGAAGAGAGGAGTTAATGGCAGATTGCTTACCCTCTGGGTCCTCTGGCTTCCTAACTTTTTCCCATTCCTCCTGGATTTGCTTCCTCTTCTCCTCGATCACAGTCTCTGACACAAATTTCCGACTGAGGTCTACGCCCCCGGCCGCTGGCACTGCCATCTCCCTCCTTGAAAAGTTAAGGTGCATGCACAAATCTGAGCTTTAACAGCAGCAAGTAGCATCCACAATAGACTAACCTGAAAAAAAATGTTACGAATCTATACTAAGAAAGAGTTTTTATCATTGATCAAAGTGGGTTTTTTTATCCATCAAAATAGAGGTATACAGTGGAGATTGAGAACTTACTTTATTTCTCTCAACTCAACCAAGTAGACAACAGACACCAAGTCAAGAAATCATCTGTTGAATAGAAAATAACGCAGAGTAATGTGTTGAAAAATGTAAAGCATATGAATGCAAAGGAAAAGGGAGACATGTAGGAAGTCAGATTAACAATTAGAGTATAAGAGTCTAAAAAAAAATGCTACACACAACACTCTACATGGTTGGTTAGAGTATAAACCTTGTAATAAATTAAGTAAAAACATTGCAGCCTGTTGACAATGGATAAGGCTATGCCACCCTCTAGTGGTCGATTCAATAAATGTGTTTGTAGCAAGTGTAGTTAAATAGCGGTCTACTATCAAATTATATTTTAGCTAGCTTCTACCAATCATACAACATCAAACAAATTACTGAAGTATGGGTTGTTTTTTATTATGGTTGATACTCATTCTATTTTTGTAACTTGCGTTTCCAAATAAGTATCTCGGTATAACATTACCTACTAAACAAGTCGTTCCCTGGGGTACTTGGCCTATCCATAGGGGTGGTACTGGAGAATACTTATGTCATGAGACCATAGGTTTACTGGTAAAATACACGGGGGGAGGGGTACTTCAGGGGTACTCCGGGCAGATCAAAATTCTGTGGGTGGTAGAGTAACCGTCAGGCCTAAATGGATACCTAATGGCTAGGTTTTCTATATCCTAACTGGTCACTCAATAATTATTACTGGCTCAAATCAAGATAATGGATTAGCTAACCAGTTAGAAACGAAACACGAAGACATTACACGTTAATGTTAGCTAACATATGGGACACATTGACAGACACTGATAACAAAAAAAAAACAGCGAGAAAAAAACATTGTGTAGCTACAGAGAGCTTTCTAGTAGCCAACACCAAACATACTAGCTACATTTTAAAACGCTGTGCCAACACCATTAGCTAAACTAGCTGCACGAATCACGGTGATAAATCGTGGCAATACCGCTTCGATCATGTCCAAACAAAACCTTATGAGGTTCGAAAATGATTGAAATAGTTCAACTTAACCAATGATACATTGTGTCATTTATTTTTAACGTAATAGTTAGTACAAAAACAACAACATAGCTAGCTGGCTATGTTAATTTTACCTAATCCACGAAGCCTCGTCGTGTCACAGTAAATATGGTCCGCGCATACTATAGTTTGTGAAGGACCAAGGGCGATAGTTTAATCCGATGGGCTGAATAATTGTAGCAATCTATGATAATACATACTTATATAGTGTCCAAAATAGTGTAACTCCAACGAACCATTATTTTAACTGCAGTATACATTTTCAGAGTAAAATAACTACCGGTATGCTGATAAAACAACTGAAGGCTGTGGTTGAATACACGCACATACTTTATTTTCATGTAGGCTACCTGTAAAACACATACATATTACACATTCTAAATTATAAGACCGTAATTTACTGGTTGTAGAAGAATGCTGGATGTCGTGTTGAATGTTGAGAACTTCCATTGGCATTGACATCAGCACCACCCATTACATTTGAAGACAGCTGATCGTGGGGGGGTGGGGGGGTAGCTGACGCTACGGAACTAGGCTAGTTAGTTATCAGTACAGCCGTACACAAAATTAAATAAATGGGTTTGATGGCGTTATACCCGATTGAATCAATAAAGGGCAGATTGAATGGGATCGTTAACAATCTAACGTTACACTAACTAGTTTGTGCTTGCAAGCTCCCCTTTTTGTTTAGTTAGCTACCTAGCTAGCTTGGCTAACGGGTAGACAGCTAGTTTAAAGTAAAAGCGTTTCTCGTAAAGATTTTCAGGGGCCTATTCATCTTCATGATTGTCGTAACTCGTTAACTATCAGAGGACATTACCAGCTATTTTGCAAGGTAAGTAGCTAGCTCACGCCCATATAGAACCAACAAGCATCTCATGAGAGCAAACATTAGCTAGTTTAGCCACATTTAATGTTGTCATGTAACATGGGGGTGTGAAAAATGGCTAATGTTAGCTATTAAGTTAGCTAGCTATCTGACTAACAGTCAGCAGGTTAGCTTACTCATTTGGTAACGTTAAAATAATTGTAGTTAGCTACAGTTCAATAAAACGTCTCTCATTATATACAATAAATATCTTCAAGTGGGGTCACCACATACAAAAGGGTTAGCTATATACCAGTATCTTTGATGTAACGTAAACGTTAGCTGTTAACCAGACAACTAACTCGCATTATAGCAGTTTCAACATGGCTGTTGTCTTAGCTATTTACCATTATTTTGTGTAACGTTAGCACTAGCTAACTCGCATTATCCTTTTCAACATGGATGTTGTTACAGCCAGTCAATTTAGCCGTGGCATAAATTAGTCATAACAAGCTTATCTAACTAACGTTAGCTAGCCAGGAAAATTTGACTGAAATCTAACAACTAAACTGTACCAAATAGCCGTATATAATGTTAGCTAACTAGTATATTCTGTAATGTTAATCAACAGCACTAGCTAGCAAAATATTTTTATTTCTCAGTGCATTTGGTTTATCTTGAACATGTAATTATTTTCATCAATGTTATTTTACACGGGTCAGAGTTTGGAAAGTGCACGTGGACTTCCTTCCTGTATGACGATTATTGTTCACTGTAACACTGCTGATCTGTGCCACTCCTCCTAGTTGCCATCCATCTGCAGAGTAGTAGCACCATGATTGACGTCCACACCCGGATCGTCATGAGACGCCTCCACGAGTGCTCCAAATGATATGATAGTAGCTTCTTGGATTGCATTCTGTGCTAGCAGGAGCCTTGAACAGGTTCTACTGCTCTCTTTGGAGCAGCAACATTCACTACGGGTTTGGAAAAGCCTTGGGACAACCAGAACCATGGGAAACAGCTGTGTTTGTAGAGAAGACAGTGATGTGGATGATGGATCGGCAACTCGCGGGCAGCTCAGGCGAGTTGATCACACCGCTGCTGATCACCCGGAGGCACGAAGCAGTCGGCCCCGGGACCCAGTCAGACCGCCCCGCCGTGGACGGGGACCCCATGAACCTCGCCGGAAGAAACAAAATGTGGATGGGCTGGTGCTGGACACACTTGCTGTCATCAGAACTCTAGTTGACAAGTAAGTGTTTGCAATATAATTTCCAACTAAGCAAGTGGCCGTGGCATGCATAATAAACATTGCTTCCCTTCACAAGTGTAGTTGAATATTATGTGTCAGGACTGTAGTACAGTTTGTTCAGATTATGCACTCCCTTTTGTTGGCACTTCAGGCACTAACATGGTCATTAACATGGTCTTGAGGTTTCTATTTTTGTTCAGTGAGTGTTTATGTATGTATGCATACATACACACTACTAGTCAAATGTTTTAGAACACCCCCATTTTTCCAGTTTTTATTGAAATTGAAGCAGATCAAGTCCAGGTAATAACCTGAAATGGTACAAAGGTAAGCGGTAAACTGCCAGAGGTTAAATATATATATCTATATAAAAAATACAAGTTTGTTACCAAAAACTGAAAAATAATGTACATTTCAGAGTTTTATTTTTTTAGGCCTTTTTCAGGGAACAAGTAATGGGTTAACAACTTACAGCTGTTCTGCAGCAATGGATGTAAATTGGGCCTTGATACTAACCATTCCTACAGGTGTCCCAACTTTTGTTAATTACTTACAAAAACCTTCTGTCTGTATAAAAGCAGTGTTGGAACAGACTGTTACTACACCCTCTTAAGCATTATTTGGACATTATTGTACAGCAGGAAGTACTATATTGCTATCATAATGGCGAGGAAAAGGCATTAACAAAAGGAGACCGACAGACCATTATAACCCCTAAAAGTGTAGTTCTTTTCTTTAGAGAAATTGTAAAGAAAGCCAAGGTGTCAGTGAGTACAGTTTCCTATACCATCAAAAGGCACTTGGAAACTCTGACGGAGATCTGGCAGACCCAAAGCCACAACAGAATCAGAAGACAAGTTTCTGATAGTCAACAGCTTGCGTGATAGGTGGCTCACAGGACAACGGCTTCAAGCACAGCTAAACACTGGTCGAAGTAAGCAAGTTCCAACTGTGAAGAGAAGACTTCAAGCTGCAGGTTTGACAGGTCGAGTGGCAGTAAGAAAGCCATTGCTAAGATGGCAAAATAAGAAAGAGGCTTGCCTGGGCTATGAAGCACTGCCAGTGGACTACTCAAAATGTTAAATCTTTGGTTCATCACACAGGGTTTTGTATGCTGTCGAGTAGGCGAAAGGATGGTTCCTCAGTGTGTGACACCAACTGTCAAACATGGAGGAGGATGTGTGATGGTCTGGGGCTCTTTGGCTGGATCCAGAGTCGGCACCCTCAACCAAAACGGCTACCACAGCATTTTGCAGTGCCATGCCACACCCTCTGGTGTATGCCTAGTTGGTCAGGGGTCCATCCTACAGCAAGATAATGACCCAAAACATACCTCTAGGCTACTACCTTAGAAGAAAAGAACAACGCGGTAGGCTTCAAATCATGGAATGGCCAGCATAATCTCCAGACTTAAACCCCATCGAGCTGGTTTGGGATGAACTGGGCACAAGGGTGAAAGTAAAGCAACCTACAAGTGCAACACATTTGTGGGAACTTCTGGAACAGTGTAGGGAAGAACTTTCCGAACAATATTTGATTTCCATTGTAGAAAGAATGCCTTGAGTGTGTTCGGCTGTTAAAACTGCAAAAGTTGACCACTTTGAGTAAAAAATGTAGATTACATTTTGTTAAACAAAACTATTACATTATTTTTTTTGGTCCCCAATTGTTTATTTGTTCTATGATTTAATATCAGAGTACATTTAAGACATTAAAATGTGAATTTCAATAAAAACTGGAATAATGGAGAACTTTTGACCGTGTATGTATATATTATACACACAGTACCAGTCAAAAGTTTGGACACCTGCTCATTCAAGGGTTTTTCTTTATTTTTACATTTGTAGAATAATAGTGAAACTATTAAATAACACATGGAAATCATGTAGTAAACATCAAAATATATTTTATATTTGAGATTCTTTAAAGTAGCCACTCTTTGCCTTGACAGCTTTGCACACTCTTGGCATTCTCTCAACCAGCTTCATGAGGTAGTCACCTGGAATGCATTTCAATTAAGTTAATTTGTGGAATTTCTTTTCCTAATGTGTTTGAGCCAATCAGTTGTGTTGTGACAAGGTAGGGGTGGTATACAGAAGATGGCCCTATTTGGTAAAAAACCAAGTCCATATAATGGCAAGAACAGCTCACATAAGCAAAGAGAAATGACATCAAGTGCTTTGATGAAACTGGCTCTCATGAGGACTGCCACAGGAAAGGAAGACCCAGAGTTACCTCTGCTGCAGAGGATAAGTTCAGTCAAGTTACCAGCCTCAGAAATTGCAGCCCAAATAAATCCTTCAGAGTTCAAGTAACAGAGACATCTCACCATCAACTGTTCAGAGGAGATGGCATGAATTAGGCCTTCATGGTCGAATTGCTGAAAAGAAACCACTACTAAGGGAAATAATAATAAGATACTTGCTTGGCCCAAGAAACACGAGCAATGCTCACCTTTGAGCAATGCTCATGGACATTAGACCGGTGGAAATCTGTCCTTAGGTCTGATGAGTCCAAATTTGAGATTTTTGGTTCCAACCAACGAGTCTGTGAGACTCAGTAGGTGAGCGGGCGATCTCCGCATGTGTGGTTCCCACCGTGAAGCATGTAGGAGGAGGTGTGATGGTGTGGGGGTGCTTTGTGACACTGTCTGTGATTTATTTAGAATTCAAGGCACACTTATCCGGCATGGCTACCACAGCATTCTACAGCGATACGCCATCTCATCTGGTTTGTGCTTAGTCCCACTATCATTTGTTTTTCAAGAGGACAATGACCCAACACACCTCTAGGTTGTGAAAGGGCTATTTGATCAAGAAGGAGAGTGATGCAGTGCTGCATCAGATAACCTGGCCTCCACAATCACCCAACTTCAACCCAATTGGGATGAGTTGGACCGCAGAGTGAAGGGAAAAACAGCCAACAAGTGCATATGTGGGAACTACTTCAAGACTGTTGGAAAAGTATTCCACATAAAGCTGGATAAATGCCAAGAGTGCAAAGCTGTCATCAAGGCAAAGGGTGGCTACTTTGAAGAATCTCAAATATATTTTGATTTGTTTAACCCTTTTTCTTTTTTTCCCCACATGATTCCATATGTGTTATTTCATAGTTTTGACGTCTTCACTATTATTCTACAATGTAGAAAATAGTCAAATAAAGAAAAACCCTTGAATGAGTAGGTGTGTGAACCTTTGAACAGTACTGTATATTCTGGACTAATTATTTGTGTGTATTGTCTATTACTGCACTGTTGGAGCTAGAAACATAAGGATTGCACCTGTGATGACAGCAGAAAAATGTGTATGCAACCAATAAGATTGGATTTGAAGACAGATTCTCCTCTTGGGTTATCCAGGAGGGGTTCCCCAGGGATCAGTATGACTGCTGTTAGTGGTCAGATTTACGGGCAGGGTGAGGGAGGCCGGTGGGCCAGTCTCGCTCGCAGACAAAACGACAACAGTCGCACGCCCATCCATCACACTGCTCCACTCTCCCTGCCTCCGACTTGTCATCTGAATTTCGTAACTGCTTAGACCAGACGTAACCAATGATTGAACTTCATTGTCACAAGATTCTCTATTCACCATCACATTTTTTTCCCCAGTGACCAAGAGCCTCCCTACTCCATGATCACGCTGCATGAGATGGCAGAAACGGGTAAGACTGATGTACTTATGATTGCTCATATACAGTACCTTGATGTAATACATGGATTTCAGGCCAGATTTCTTCAGAAAGATACTGTAATTTTCTTCAGTAAGAGGAACTCTATCCTCTGATGCTTTATCTCCTCTGTGTTAAATGAAATAATTAGTGAGTCCTCTTGTCAGCTGTAACCTACGGATATTGATGACTAGTGGATCTTAAGGTTGTTCAAGGCTCTTCTAGCCGACATAATGATGCTAATGCTGGCTGCCCAGTCAGTCCCTGTCCTCAGGCCATAATGTGCCTTTCTGCCTGCCTATTAGTCAATCTCATCTGGTCCTTCAGCTAGAATGTGTTCATTCTACATTAATGAGCCTTTTATTTTTGATTTAACCTTTATTTAACTAGGCAAGTCAGTTAAGAACAAATTCTTAATTATAATGACGGCCTACCAAAAGGCTAAAGGCCAGCTGTGGGGACGGGGGCTGGGATTAAAAATAAATAAGTAAAATAAAACGCACATCACGACAAGAGACAACACTACATAAAGAGAGACCGAAGAGCCTTGTTTGTAACCTTTTACTATTCCCTGTTAAGGCTATTCATTTTGAGAACAAGACCCATGCTTCCAGAGCATTATGCTAGTGAGTGGCAGGTCTGAGCCTTTCTTTGGCTGGTATCTAAGAGGTGGATTTAGCATGGCCTAACTGGGTCTTAACTACTGTATCCTGCCCGCCAGCATGTCTCGTCCCCTCTCATTGCCACAAATGTGTGCTGTTTACTTTATAAGTGCATCTCTTCCTTTGATGGTTGAGAGAGTTGTAGGTTTGGGGCAGGGCAGTCAGGTGTTGACTCTCTGCTATGTAAAGTGAAGAATGGAGTTATTCCTGGACCTTGTATCAGGGATAGGAGTGGGGTAGCTGGCGGTGGGATATAAAGGGTCACTAGTATTTTATTCACCGCATTTCAGATTTTCTTATGTTCACCAATGATGTTGTGGATATCTGTAAAAGACATCAATCTGCCTTAAGAGGGAAATACACAGTAGGTTGCATCGTCTGATTACAAGGAAAGGTTAGAAATTAGTCAATTCTTTTGAATTGAGGATGGCCAGGAGGAAGAGAAACCCCAAACAATTCCTCCCTTTCAACAGAATTCAACGGTAAATGAGTTTCGGTTTCTGACCAGTTGAGTGATGATGCACAAGAAAGCCCCCAAGCAGACATACTTAAACAACCTCAAAGACTGCATATCTGCATCAAGTGTGACAACTAACTACAAAGAGCAATGGGGCTGTTAATTACCAGTTTTGCTCTCCCCTGCTAACCTCCACTCCCTCCCCTGCCCCATCCCCTAAGATGACGGCTGGTTGGAGGTGGTCCAGTCTCTGATTCGGGTGATACCACTGGACGACCCATTGGGACCAGCTGTGATCACCCTGCTGCTTGATGAGTGTCCACTGCCCACAAAAGTAAGTTCTGGGTCTCTAGTTCCCTCTAGGGCCTGATAAAACCTGCGTTCTGGAGAATGTGGACAAAATCCAGACATTTTAAAAAGGAATTCAACAATGTTCAAAAATGTATTGAAATGTAGGAAATCAACTAAATGTATTCAAGTTATTAGAAAATGCGTTCATTTGCCCACGATTTTCATAAGACAAATACATCAGTCACTTGTTTTTTCCCTAAAACGTTCCTTGTACTTTTTACCCCCTTTTTCTCCCCAATTTCGTGATATCCAATTACAATTTTGTTTCATCACTGCAACTCCCCAACGGGATTGGGAGAGGCGAAGGTCGAGTCATGCATCCTCCGAAACATGACTCGCCAAACCGCACTTCTTAACACCCGCTCGCTTAAATCAGAAGCCAGCCACACCAATGTCTTGGAGGAAACACTTGTGGTGGGCCTGCAGGCGCCCAGCCCGCCACAAGGAGTCGCTAGAGCGTAATGAGCCAGGTAGAGCCCCCTCCCCCGGCCTAACCCAGATGACAGTGGGCCAATTGTGCTCCGCCCTATGGGACTCCCAGTCACGGACGGTTGTGACACAGCCTGGGATCGAACCCGGGTCTGTAGTGCTTTAGACTGCTGCACCACTCGGGAGACATCTTTAAAACTTTCTGAAGAGGCAACGGCACAGGAATGCCCCTCTGTGTGTGTTTGTCTACCATTTTGTGTAGCTGTTAGCTATGATGCTAATGTAATGACAACCGTACTGGAGGACTTATCATTAGGCAGACGAGGCAATTGCCTTAGGCCTCACATCATCAAGGGGCCTCATGAGCTGGGCATAAAAATGTTTTATCTGCTTGATGCCCACCAAGCTCTGCTCGAGGTATAATAAATGCTAAAAAAATCCCCATGTTAAGCTAGAGATGTTTTTTTTTTTGTTGCATGGGCTGTGTCTCTATCCACCGCATCAGCCGATGTCGGTCTTCCGGAATCCGTGGTGGAAGGTGGCAGTGCTACAGCACTGTTTGTCAAACCTGGAGATGTCTCAAAAATTAATGTCTTCTCACGGAAACGTCTGTAGCGTCCAAACGGTTTGGCCTACAAATTAGTATTACTATTGAAAGATGAGACTCCCACGAACACTATGGTGTACTCCGTTTTGTTCCACACACACACACACACACATACACACACAAGTGTCACGGGGACTCTGAAGGTAACCCGGTACCTAGATGAAAAATGTATAGAGTTTATAGTCAAAGGTATACAGGTAATTCCACAGTTAAAAGATTTAGGCTAATAGCAGTAAGACCAAACTCAATGTTTCTTCATGTTTCCTTTATACAAGGGTCCTAAAATTCCAAATCAAATACCTAAATTATCCTTGGTATGACCATCTTAAAATATTGCATATGTTAGTTTAGTAGTAGTCTCATGTCGGCAATGACGTACCTACAAATAATGTTGCTGTCACGCCTCTCTTGGAGGTCTGGAGGATACATTTTGCAGAGTGGTTCCGTATGCTAGTTTGCAACATTGCATTCTGTTATGAGGTGTCCTCTTTACACAATCGACATACATCAACCTATTTTGATTGGGTTTTAATCAGCGATTTCCTGACCAACCTTACCATAGACTGTAAAAATAATCATCACACACTGTTGCACCTAAGACACTAATCTAGTGAGCACTATTGGAGCACCTGCTTTCTGGCCAAAAAGAGTATGGCAATGAATCCGATACATGTTCTACATATACTTAGTGTACAAAACATTAGGAACACCTTCCTAATAATGCTTTGCACCCCCTTTTGCCCTCATAACAGCCTAAATTCATGGACTCTACAAGTTGTCAAGTGTTCCACAGTGATGCTGGCTCATGTTGACTCCAATGCTTCCCACAGTTGTCTGATTTTGGCTGGATGTCCTTTGGGTGGTGGACTATTATTGATAAACACGGGAAACTGTTGAGTGTGAAAAACCCTGCACTGTTTAAGTTCTTCACACACTCAAACCGCTGTGCCTGGCACCTACTACCATACCCCGTTCTACAGTGTCTTGCAAAAGTATTCATCCCCCTTGGCATTTTACCTATTTTGTTGCATTACAACCTGGCATTTAAATTTATATATATTTGGATTTCATGTAATTGACGTACACAAAATAGTCCAAATTGGTGAAATGAAATGGGGGGGAAAAACCTTGTTTAAAAAATAAATAGAAAAGTGGTGCGTGCATATGTATTCAACCCTTTTGCTATGAGCTCCCCTAAATAAGATCTGGTGCAACCAATTACCTTCAGAAGTCATATAATTAGTTAGATTGCACACAGGTGGACTTTTTTTAAGAGTCACATGATCTCAGTATACATACACCTGTTCTGAAAGGCCCCAGTCTGCAACACCACTAAGCAGGGGACACCACCAAGCAAGTAGCACCATGAAGACCAGGGAGCTCTCTAAACGGGTCAGGGACAAAGTTGTGGAGAAGTACAGATCAGGGTTGGGTTATAAAAAAAAATATCTGAAACTTTGAACATCCCACGGAGCACTATTAAATCCATTATTAAAAACTTGAAAGAATATGGCACCACAACAAACCTGCCAAGAGAGGGCCGCCCACCAAAACTCACGGACCAGGCAAGGAGGGCATTAATCAGAGAGGCAACAAAGAGACCAAAGATAACTTTGAAGGAGCTGCAAAGCTCCACAGCGGAGATTGGATTATCTGTCCATAGGACCACTTTAAGCCGTACACTCCACAGAGCTGGGCTTTGCAGAAGAGTGGCCAGACAAAAGCCATTGCTTAAAGAAAAAAATAAGCAAACACGACTGGTGTTCGCCAAAGGCATGTGGGAGACTCCCCAAACATATGGAAGATGGTACTCTGGTCAGATGAAACTAAAATTGAGACTTTTGGCCATCAAGGAAAACGCTATGTCTGGTGCAAACCCAACACCGACTCCTAACACCCCTGAGAACACCATGCCCACAGTGAAGCATGGTGGTGGCAGCATCATGCTGTGGGGATCTTTTTCATCGGCAGGGACTGGGAAACTGGTCAGAATTGAAGGAATGATGGATGGTGCTAAATACAGGGACATTCTTGAGGGAAACCTATTTGTCCCCGTCTCAAATCTCTGAAAGGCAGAGGTTCACCTTCCAGCAGGACAATGACCCTAAGCATACTGATAAAGCAACACTCGAGTGGTTTAAGGGGAAACATTTAAATGTCTTGGAATTGCCTAGTCAAACCCAGACATCAATCCAATTGAGAATCTGTGGTATGATTGCAGTACACCAGTGGAACCCATCCAACTTGAAGGAGCTGGAGCAGTTTTGCTTTGAAGAATGGGCAACAATCCCAGTGGCTACATGTGCCAAGCTTATAGAAACATACTCCAAGAGACTTGCAGCTGTAATTGCTGCAAAAGGTGGCAAAATATTGACTTTTGGGGGGGGTGAATAGTTATGCTCACTCAAGTTTTCATTTTATTTCCTTGTTTGTGTCACAATAACAAATATTTAGCATCTTCAAAGTGGTAGGCATGTTGTGTTAATCAAATGATACAAACCCCCAAAAATACAACCCCCCCCCAAAAATCTATTTTAATTCCAGGTTAGGCAACGAAATAGGAAAAATGCCAAGGGAGGTGAATACTTTCACAAGCCACTGTAAGTCACTTAAATTTTCTGTCTTGCCCATTCACCCTCTGAATGGCTGACATGCACAATCCATGTCTCAAGGCTTAAAAATCCTTCTTTAACCTTTCTCCCCTTCATCTACACTGACTTGAAGTGGATTTAACAGGTGACATCAATAAGGGATCATAGCTTTCACCTGGTCAGTCTATGTCATGGAACGAGCAGTGTTTTGTACTCCTTGTATAGTAAGACAGAGGGGCGCTGTTTCGCTCGCTCGGGTACTTTCTCCAGTGAGAGAGTTTTTGCTAGAAAGTTAGTGAGTGCGCTGTTCAGATGCTGAAATTATTTTGGATAAATGTGCAAACGTAACCTACTTTTTGAAGTGATTTGTTTTGACAATCCGATAACATGACTGGTTGTGTTCATGGCACATTTAAAAGGGTAATACATTTTTACAGTTAAAGTACGTCTTTACTATTAAACTTAGGGGGGGGGGGGCACTGCATTCACATGAGCGCTACAGAAACATTGCTAACAAACGATGGTCTCTGGCTGGTGCGCATTTGGATTAAAGGGTAAATAGTGTTTCCAGACCTCTAAAGAGGTCTCTGGATGTGGTATAATCATTGTTGTGGACTTAGTTTATAGAAAAACTCAATTGGATGTTCTAAGTGTGATTTTGAGCGAAAACCTGAAAAAATGGGAAAAACCGATACCTGGAAAACCAGAAAGGAGATAATGGAATTTGGAGGAAAACTAAATGGAATTCTGTTTTTTTGTTGTTTTTTAAAATAGATTTTATAGGGCGCTACCTGTAATGTCGCTGCAATCCATCTTACATGCCTAATGCCGTCACAGTACTCTTAATTCAAAGCGCAAATTCCCAAAGCATGTCCACTCCTACGCACTCCTTGAGAGCAGCTGATCACAACAAGCCAATCTTATTGTCAAGTACAGGGTTTTTCTGCTGGAGGCCACCTTTTTTAGTTTATTTCTCTGCTTTTAGTCAGCACTGTACTTTTGTCTCTTAAAGATTCTTCTTTTGAAAAAGAAAAACGCAGTCTTGGCTCAGAATTTTTACTCTCTATTGAGAGGGATTCAGTGTTTTTGTTAATCTAGTCAGTGTAGCCTGTTGCTTTACCCGTTGTATTCCATATAGGCTTACAGAGAAAGTGGGTATTAAGTAGATTTGAACATTGCCGATCTAAAGGTTTTTCTGTGTTGTGCTTTCATAACAGTACTTGTTTCCCTTACTTTGTTAGGACGCTCTACAAAAGCTGTCCGGGATGCTGAGCCTGAGTTCCACTGTGGCCCGCCAGGATGCTGTCATCCCTTCCAAGCACCGCAACACTACAGCTGTACTGGGCTGCCTGGCTGAGAAACTGGCTGGTGAGTGTGGATGCAACCTGATCTCCCTCATTCTCTTACACACACACCAACTCACAGAATATACAGTGTGAATATGTATGAAAATGCTCCAGGTTATTTGACCCTAGCTGCTCAACCAGTTTTTAGCATATCAAGTGGTCAGTGTGAACTGAAAGCGCTGATCCCGCAAGTTTGAGTTGGTCTGTCATGACATGGCCAAAGTGCTCTGCCTTTGCTCTGACAGCTCTGCTGAGCCTGCAGCACTGGGCTGTGGAGGGTGGTCAGGGTGAAACGATTTAGTCTGTCTGACATACACAACAGGGGTTGCCTCTACTAATTAATGTAGGGGCGACAAGTAGCATTGTGGTTAGAGCGTTGGGCCAGTAACCGAAAGGTTGCTAGATCGAATCCCCGAGCTGAAAAGGTACAAATCTGTCGTTCTATCCATGAACAAGGCAGTTTTAAAATTTATTTATTTATTTATTTATTTATTTATTTCACCTTTTATTTAACCAGGTAGGCCAGTTGAGAGCAAGTTCTCATTTTCAACTGTGACCTGGCCAAGATAAAGCAAAGCAGTGCGACAAAAACAAGAGTTATTAACCCACAACACAGTTAACCCACTGTTCCTAGGCCATCATTGTAAATAAGAATTTGTTCTTGACTGACTTGCCTAGTTAAATAAAAAAATGTCTGTTTACAACCCAAACTGTGAACTACACCTTTTCTTTCTCTGGAAGATCTGAAGTGGCCTTGGTGCAATCCTGTGCTTTTACTGTGGCCCTGAGCATTGTTTCTCCTCCTAACGCCCACTCCACATGTCTCATCTCTCAGGTCCAGCAAGCATTGGACTCCTGAGCCCTGGAACCCTGGAGTACCTGCTGGAGAGCCTGGTGAGAGAACACACAGATCTAGAAGATCATAAATTCTGTTACAAGCTGTCAATAGTCATGTACTTGTGTTGCATGTTGTTTTTCTATAGAATGAGGATGAGACCTTGTCTAATTTATGTCAATCTCTGTTCCCAGAGTTCTGAGGCACATCCTACTGTTATGCTCTTTGCCCTCATAGCCTTGGAGAAGTTCTCACAGACCAGTAAGTTTGTCCCCATCTCCTGTACAATGGCCATGAAACGGACAACTGACTGTCATATTTCACTGTTGCAGGTGAGAACAAGCTTACGGTGTCCGAGTCGTGTATAGGTGACCGGCTGGGGATTCTGGAATCGTGGGCTGACCACACAGACTACCTGAAGCGCCAGGTCGGCTTCTGTTCACAATGGAGCCTGGATAACCTCTGTGAGTAGTAGACTACATCATGTTAGTGAGGACAGTTCTCATCCACATTTCCCCACACAACAGATTTCCCCACAGTGCTCTTGGCTTTAGCAGCAGTCCATTGTTCATTGTGTGAAGAGGCTTTAAGCTCCTTGCAGGGTGTGATGTGCCTTCAGAATATGCACTTAGCAGCACAGTTGAGACAGAGGATACTTTTCACGTGTGTGTGTGCGTGAGACTGACTTATACCATTCCCTCTCCTCAGTCCTGAAAGATGGTCGTCAGTTCACCTATGAGAAGGTGAACCTGAGCAACATCAATGCCATGCTGAACAGCAACGACGTCAGCGAGTATCTTAAGATCTCTCCTAGTGGACTCGAGGTGAGGGGTGTCTATGTAGAAGGGCTGGGACAATACCAGTATCTCGATACTCATTAGTATCGTGGCAAGAAAACAAAACACGAAGCGGATGTAACTTCTTTAGGAAAACAGCCCCGATGTTGGAAACAAACATTATGTTGTCATCCAGAGTCACATATATTTATTTTCAAAGCTATCGCACAATATTTTACATACAGCAGGACCAAAGAGTTTGTTCTGCTTCGTGTTTTCGTTTTTGCCATGGAAAGAATATTGTGATCCTGGTATTGTCCCAGCCTTACTATCTAACAAGCGTAACAGAGGAGTGGTCTTGTGACTAGAATTATCCAAACTCAACTTTCTGTAGGGGCACTGTTGCACACACAAGGAATGATTATATTTTATGTTCCAGTCATGGGAAAGGCCAGCATTACACTGTAGCCAGTTCATTAGGTACACCCATCTAGTACCAGGTCAGACACCCCTTTGCCTCCAGAACAGCCTAAATTCTTTGGGGCATGGATTCTTCAAGGTGTCGCTTTCTAGCATTGCTCGATTGGCATCAAGGGAACTAACGTGTGCCAGGAAAACATTACCCACACCATCGCCACCAGCCTGTACCTTTGACACCAGGCAGGATGGGGCCATGGACTCATGCTGCTTACTCCAAATCCTAGCTCTGCTATTAGCATGATACAACAGGAACCGGGATTCATCACAACGTTTTTCACTCCTCAATTGTCCAGTGTTGGTGATCATGTGTCCACTGGAGCTGCTTCTTACTTTTAGCTGATAGGAGTGGAACCTGGTGTGGTCGTCTGCTACAATAGACCATCCGTGACAAGGACCAACAAGTTGTGCGTTCACGAGATGCCGTTCTGCACACCACTGTTGTACTGTGCTGTTATTTGCCTGTTTGTGTCCCGTCTGTTAGCTTGCACGATTCTTGCCTTTCTTTCGACCTCTCTCATCAACGAGCTGTTTTCGCCCACAGAACTGCCGCTGTGGTGTGCAGAACGGCATCTCGTGAACGCACAACTCCTATGTTATTTGTTTGTTGCACCATTATCGGTAAACCATAGACGCTGTTGTGTGTGAAAAGCCCAGAAGGCCGGCCGTTTCTGAGATGCTGGATCCGGCGCGCCAGGAACTGACAATCATACCACATCACACTCAAAGTCACGTAGGTCACTCGTTTTGCCCATTCTAACGTTCAATCGAACAGTAACTGAATGCCTCATTGTCTGTCTGCCTGCTTTATATAGCAAGCCACGGCCACGTGACTCACTGTCTATAGGAGCGATCCATTTTCGTCAACGGGGGGGCCCAAAGTTTTGAGAATGAATATTAATTTAACAAATATTAATTTCCACAAAGTTTTCTGCTTCAGTGTCTAGATATTTTTGTCAGATACTATGGAATACTGAAATATAATTACAAGCATTTCATAAGGGTCAAAGGCTTCTATTGACAATTACATGAAGTTGATGCAAAGAGTCAATATTTGCAGTGTTGACCCTTCTTTTTCAAGACCTCTGCAATCCGCCCTGACATGCTGTCAATTAACTTCTGGGCCACATCCTGACTGATGGCAGCCCATTCTTGCATAATCAATGCTTGGAGTTTGTCAGAATTTGTGGGTTTTTGTTTGTCCACCTGCCTCTTGAGGATTGACCACAAGTTCTCAATGGGATTAAGGTCTGGGGAGTTTCCTGGCCATGGACCCAAAATATCTATGTTTTGTTTCCCGAACCACTTAGTTATCACTTTTGCTCCATCATGCTGGAAAATACATTGTTCGTCACCAAACTGTTCCTGGATGGTTGGGAGAAGTTGCTCTCGGAGGATGTGTTGGTACCATTCTTTATTCATGGATGTGTTCTTAGGCAAAATTGTGAGTGAGCCCACTCCCTTGGCTGAGAAGCAACCCCACACATGAATGGTCTCAGGATGCTTTACTGTTGGCATGACACAGGACTGATGGTAGCGCTCACCTTGCCTTCTCCGGACAAGCTTTTTTTCCGAATGCCCCAAACAATTGGAAAGGGGATTTATCAGAGAAAATGACTTTACCCCAGTCCTCAGCAGTCCAATCCCTGTACCTTTTGCAGAATATCAGTCTGTCCCTGATGTTTTTCCTGTAGAGAAGTGGCTTCTTTGCTGCCTTTCTTGACACCAGGCCATCTTCCAAAAATCTTCACCTCACTGTGCGTGCAGATGCACTCACACCTGCCTGCTGCCATTCCTGAGCAAGCTCTGTACTGGTGGTGCCCCGATCCTGCAGCTGAATCAACTTTAGGAGACGGTCCTGGTGCTTGCTGGACTTTCTTGGGCACCTAGAAGCCTTCTTCACAACAATTGAACCGCTCTCCTTGAAAATCTTGATGATCCGATAAATGGTTGATTTAGATGCAATCTTACTGGCAGCAATATCCTTGCCTGTGAAGCCCTTTTTGTGCAAAGCAATGATGACGGCACGTGTTTCCTTGCAGGTAACCATGGTTGACAGAGGAAGAACAATGATTCCAACACCACCCTCCTTTTTAAGCTTCCAGTCTGTTTTTTGAACTCAATCAGTATGACAGAGTGATCTCCAGCCTTGTCCTCGTCAACGCTCACACCTGTGTTAACGAGAGAATCACTGACATGATGTCAGCTGGTCCTTTTGTGACAGGGCTGAAATGCAGTGGAAATGTTTTGGGGATTCAGTTACTTTGTATGGCAAATAGGGATTTTGTAATGAATTTCAATTAATCTGATCACTCTTCATAACATTCTGGAGTATATCCAAATTGCTATCATACAAACTGAGGCAGCAGACTTTGTGAAAATTAATATTTGTGTCATTCTCAACTTTTGGCCATGACTGTACACTGCCGGGTATAATACTTGTGTTCTATAGAGATAATGGATCTGCCCTTTTCTCTCCTCCCAAGGCACGCTGCGACGCGTCCTCCTTCGAGAGTGTCCGCTGTACCTTCTGCGTGGACTCAGGCGTGTGGTACTATGAGGTCACTGTAGTCACCTCAGGGGTCATGCAGATTGGCTGGGCCACCAAGGATAGCAAGTTCCTCAACCATGTAAGTGTTCACATTCTTTACTGATACACACAGCAAGCAGTGTTTATTCATGCTAGACTGAATACCATAATGTGTGTGTTTCAGGAGGGCTATGGGATAGGAGATGATGAATATTCATGTGCATATGATGGCTGCAGGCAGCTAATCTGGTACAATGCTCGCAGTAAGCCACACTCCCACCCTTGCTGGAAAGAGGGTAAGTTCAACCTGAACTTTGTACAGGATTCATGTAGCTCAGAGAGGCAGGCTGTAATGGGAGATGACTGTCAGGGCCTCAGCTTACACAGATTTGTTACTGAGCTAATGGCCCTTACAAGCCTATCCTTAAGCTTTACACTCATGTTGATCTGTAGGAGATGTCATCGGTTTCCTACTGGACCTCGGTAAGAAGCAGATGCTTTTCTTCCTGAATGGACATGAACTCCCCCCAGAGAAGCAGGTGTTCTCCTCAGCAACGTGAGTATACACACCCTACTCCTGCTCGCTCCCTTCTATGGACATAATCCACCCCACACAAGTATTCACATGCTGTACATTTCACTAACTCACTGCCACATCCAATGTCCTCCCAATTCTTCCACTTACCTTAGTCTCTCTACTTAATCTCTTTCTCAGGTCTGGCTTCTTTGCAGCAGCAAGTTTCATGTCCTACCAACAATGTGAGTTTAACTTTGGGGCGAAGCCCTTCCGCCACCCCCCATCTGTTAAATTCAGCACCTTCAATGACTTTGCCTCGCTGGCGTCTGATGAGAAGATTATCCTTCCCAGGTAAGTCTGAGGTAATGGAGCCTTCAGGGAAATGGTTAGGCTCTAAATGATCACTCTGGTTGAACAACTGCACATTACAACGGCACATTATGTGAACTCCTATGTAGCTTTTCATGACTGTGCTTGTGTGTTTCCCTCAGACACCGGCGCCTGGCTCTGCTGAAGCAGGTGAGCATCAGAGACAACTGCTGCACCCTCTGCTGTGACCAGATGGCCGATACGGAGCTGAGACCCTGCGGACACAGGTACAACAACTTCCCTCTCTTTTTCACCACTTGTACCTATCTAGCCATTTGCCTATCTGTTACAGCTCCTTACTTGGCCTCTGTGTGTTTGTCTCTGTCTCCTTAGTGGGATGTGTATGGAGTGTGCCTTACAGTTGGAGACATGCCCACTGTGTCGCCAGGACATTCAGACACGTGTCAGACTCATCTCACACGTGTCCTGACACTTCGCCTCCAAACCAGGACATGAACACTCCTCCCCAACCCTCCCATCCTCCAATCCCAACCAATAGGACAATGGGGCTGTGCTAGGATTTGTGATCGGACCCTGGGCCTAATTTGAGGAGGGAGTGGTGGGACCTGACGAAGACTCCCAGGAGAGAGACTGTAGGGAGAATAGAACAAGGAGGGGGAACCTTTCCTTTATCTGCACTCCATGGAGCGTTCTCTCTGTGAGGAGATGGGCCCCTCACCAGTCTGAGAGCAAGAAAGTGCTGAGAGTGAGAGGGCAGGAAGGCAATTTTGAGATATTAGCAGGCAGCAGCATTTCCAGAATTGCCTCATCAATCTTAATTCATAAACTCACACAGTATCTGCACATGGATCTGCCTAATGTTCCCTCAGGCTCTGGTCAATGTGTCCTGTGTATCTCTGCTCAAACGTTTTAAATGTATCTGTGATTCTCTTGTTTTCTGACTAAACGTAAAGGCACAACAACAAAAAGACTATGTTAACTCCCTGCTCAAACATACAATACCAACTGAGCACAGATTTGTCTATTACTCTCCATCTCTCGCTCTCTCCTTTACTTGAAGCATTTCTGAGTTGATTGAATAATCATTCTGTTATAAATGAGATTGCAAAATTTACAGAAGAACTCTGATTCAAAAAGTATCATATTTGTGTACGTACAATTAAAACTAAATTGAGTTGATTGAAATTAAGTTATTGAAATCACAGTTAACTGGGATAGTTTTGATTCCCAGGATAGCCTGAAGTGGTTGTGGAAAATCATTCAGAATCAGAGGATGTTGTCAGAAGATATCACACATCTCTGTTAGTATGAATGACTACATTTGGTCACAGTGCAAATTTGGAGGGCCAATTGTCCCCATTCCAGAAAATGAGTCATGGAAGAAATTAAGAAAAAGTGAAATTGTATCTTAACGTCTTAATGGAGTAGCCCCAGGGGTCCCAAAGATGTGATTTACTGATTGATCATTGTTTTCTGAGTTGTGATATTTGTAATAATAAATATTCAAGTAACTGTCCAGTGTTTCCAGATTTCTATGAAATATGACCTATAATTAAAAACAATGAGTGAAATAATTTTCCTTCCAAAAAATGTTAAGTAATGATCTTAAAAAGCAGCTTTTTTTGTGTTGGAATGTTGTGGGAGTGCCCCAACAACAGAATGGTGTGGGTGTAAACCGGTCATTAAAACTATTCATGGGAGCTCATCCCACAGAAAGCGTTTCTGAAACAGTCCGTTTTTTCTCCAATGTATGACTTTGACTACAAATAAGATTATAGGATAAGTTAACATTATTTGGAAATATGAACTTTTAAAAGTGAGATTTTCACTGGATAGTTACTTTAATGTTATGTTGCTTGTCAAAGATGCCATTATTATTGACATGATTTAGCCATGGGCTACATTCACAACTAAACCCATCAGTCAGAATGAATTACATGATATGTACTCTGCATTATCATGGGACAGAAAAGGGAAAATTAATTTACAGTCCATGATTGCAATAAAGGACTTAAACGCACTTAACATTAATTTCAGTTTACACGATGTTGAGTGCCTGACCCATAGAGGTGCTATCAAATTATTATAATTCTCAATTCTATGGCCTGACTGTACTGTACTCTACTGTACTTCCGGAACTAATCAGCTGGGATCTGTTTCTTTACCGGACTGAATTTACTGAAGGGAGCGTTTTTTTGTTGTCGCCTTGGTAGCGATTACAGAAAATCAATCAGCTAGACAGCCACGTAGTTTGCTAACTAAATAGATTAAGAATGGACGTTAAAGAGCGAAGTGAGTTCTTGACTGATTTTAAATCATACGAAAATAGCCAGAGAAATATAGCAATGATTGCTCAGCTAGGCTAGCTAGCATGAAATGCTATCGTTATCTAATGTATTATGCAATGTCTTGTCTTTTTGAAAGATCTGCTAGGTGGTGGCGAGAACATCGTTGAAATGGTGGATTTGGATGAGGAGAATTTTGCTGTTTCAAAGTATGTATGTATGTATGTGTGCATACGAGTCAGTATGTCGATGAGGAAGTGAGTGAGTGAGTGAAGTAACGTTAATTTAGAAGAGAATGATTCATGTTTATATGTTTGGTTGCTGACTGATTTATCCTCCTCAGCTCCTCAGATTCAGATGCAGCCTTTGATGCTGTCATTGGGAGTATTGAAGACATCATCATGGGTAAATTGGACAAAAAAAACACGTTTTTTTTGTGTTCTAGACATGTTTTAGTGTATCAACGTTAAATGGATAGCTCGCTAATGCTACTCAATTTTCTCAGAGGACGACTTCCAGCACATGCAACAGAGCTTCATGGAGAAACACTACCTGGAGTTTGATGACTCCGAGGAGAACAAACTCACCTATACACCCATCTTCAACGAATATGTAAGGCACTATACTCTGTTCATCTGCCTGCCTCATCAACTGTCAAGGTAGATCGTTTTTTCAGACCTTCTATGTGAACGTGTCATACATATTCTGATGTTTACTTCTACCTCTTCAGATTGAGCTGCTTGAGAAACAACTTGAGCAGCAGCTGATGGAGAGAATTCCCGGTTTCAACATGAGCACATTTACTCAGTTACTCAAGTATGTAAACCATTTCCACTCAGGAGTAACCTTTTTCGGTTACAGTACCACCAGCTCTTTTTTGTTCTTCCAGTAAGCCTATGGTCTCATGAGTCTTCACAAATACACCCAGGGGTCCTAGCACCCCTCGTTGGGAACCACTGCACTCTGTGACACATTAGGCCAGTAGGTGGCACATTGCCCCTTGTAAACCAAATACATCTAACTGCAGAGTGCAACGTTTATTTGTTTCTCATTTCACAAAAATACATTTTCACTCTCTCTTCTATGTTTCAGGCAGCACAAAGACGAAGTGTCAGGAGACATCTTCGACATGTTGCTTACTTTTACAGACTTCATGACCTTCAAGGAAATGTTCATTGATTACAGAGCAGTGAGTAAAAACTCAATGTTTGGAATTGGATGTACATAATATTATGACAGTATATTTGAGGATGTGTACTAGTGATTTGTTGAGAGAAATGTGTTGGGGATTCTGTCTCTTTGTGGTTGTGTAATTTTGTGTCACAGCACCCATACCTCCTCTGTCTGCAGGAGAGGGAGGGCCGAGGGCTTGACCTCAGTGATGGCCTAGTGGTGAGGTCTCTCACCTCTACATCCTCCAAATCCATCACCTCCAGAACAACAAAACTGAAGTAACTAATGAAGAGTCATCCCCAAACACATGAACATACATGACCAATAGTGCACTGTGCTGCTGACAACAGAACATAATTGTTTGTCTTGCCCATGCCCTCCAGTCACAGGGGACCACAGGGAACATCCGTCTTTCCCCCAGCTTTTGTATTTGAACTGTTGTAGGTTTGCAATGGAATCAGTCAGGTTGGTCTTTGTTTTACAATATTTTACGAATAGCCTTTCTCTGGTTAAGATAGACACCTTTGTCCTCAGGGTGGGGTACAGCGTTTTTTATTAAATTTGTGCTCAATGACTTGAGTATTGTGCCTGTTACATTATTAACACGTATGCCAGAAGGTGTTTGTAGGTCAAGCATTTTAGACAGACAAAACAGTAGCCTAGTTGCTCAGCCCTTGGCATTGGTGGTTAGGAGAACTATATGCACCAGCAATGGGAAAACACTTTAGAAATGTTTTTATTATTGTACTCATAGCCCTCCACAACAAACCGTATATGAAGCCTGAAAGAAGAAACCTGGTACATTCAGTCCTAGGCTGTTTGGTCGATGGTGCTTTCTCAGATCCTTCTTTCTCATTTGAACCAATGGAATCCCTTTCTGTAAAATAATTCCAATAATATTAGTACAACATTTGTCCTACAGTGGGGAGAACAAGTATTTGATACGCTGCAGATTTTGCAGGTTTTCCGACTTACAAAGCATGTAGAGGTCTGTAATTTTTATCATAGGTACACTTCAACTGTGAGAGATGGAATCTAAAACAAAAATCCAGAAAATCACATTGTATGACTTAAGTAATTCATTTGCATTTTATTGCATGACATAAGTATTTG
This sequence comes from Oncorhynchus tshawytscha, assembly GCF_018296145.1. Taxonomy (NCBI): domain Eukaryota; kingdom Metazoa; phylum Chordata; class Actinopteri; order Salmoniformes; family Salmonidae; genus Oncorhynchus; species Oncorhynchus tshawytscha. Next base: position 26,889,185 of record NC_056434.1, on the reverse strand, counting down.
ATAAATCAGAAAAGCAGAACTTAATATTTGGTACAGAAACCTTTGTTTGCAATTACAGAGATCATACATTTCCTGTAGTTCTTGACCAGGTTTGCACACACTGCAGCAGGGATTTTGGCCCACTCCTCCATACAGACCTTCTCCAGATCCTTCAGGTTTCGGGGCTGTCGCTGGGCAATACGGACTTTCAGCTCCCTCCAAAGATGTTCTATTGGGTTCAGGTCTGGATACTGGCTTGGCCACTCCAGGACTTTGAGATGCTTCTTACAGAGCCACTCCTAAGTTGCCCTGGTTGTATGTTTTGGGTCGTTGCCATGCTGGAAGACCCAGCCACAACCCATCTTCAATGCTCTTACTGAGGGAAGGAGGTTGTTGGCCAAGATCTCGCGATACATGGCCCCATCCATCCTCCCCTCAATACGGTGCAGTCGACCTGTCCCCTTTGCAGAAAAGCATCCTCAAAGAATGATGTTTCCACCTCCATGCTTCACGGTTGGGATGGTGTTCTTGGGGTTGTACTCATCCTTCTTCTTCCTCCAAACACGGTGAGTAGAGTTTAGACCAAAAAGCTATTTTTGTCTCATCAGACCACATGACCTTCTCCCATTCCTCCTCTGGATCATCCAGATGGTCATTAGCAAACTTCAGATGGGCCTGGACATGCGCTGGCTTGAGCAGGGAGACCTTGCGTGCGCTGCAGGAATTTAATTCATGACGGCGTAGTGTGTTACTAAGGTTTTTCTTTGAGACTGTGGTCCCAGCTCTCTTCAGGTCATTGACCAGGTCCTGCCGTGTAGTTCTGGGCTGATCCCTCACCTTCCTCGTGATCATTGATGCCCCACTAGGTGAGATCTTGCATAGAGCCCCAGACCGAGGGTGATTGACCGTCATCTTGAACTTCTTCTATTTTCTAATAATTGCACCAACAGTTGTTGCCTTCTCACCAAGCTGCTTGCCTATTGTCCTGTAGCCCATCCCAGCCTTGTGCAGGTCTACAATTTTATCCCTGATGTCCTTACACAGCTCTTTGGTCTTGGCCATTGTGGAGAGGTTGGAGTCTGTTTGATTGAGTGTGTGGACAGGTGTCTTTTATACAGGTAATGAGTTCAAACAGGTGCAGTTAATACAGGTAATGAGTGGAGAACAGGAGGGATTCTTAAAGAAAAACTAACAGGTCTGTGAGAGCCGGAAGTCTTACTAGTTGTTAGGTGATCAAATACTTATGTCATGCAATAAAATGCTAATTAATTACTTAAAAATCATACAATGTGATTTTCTGGATTTTTGTTTTAGATTCCGTCTCTCACAGTTGAAGTGTACCTATGATAAAAATTACAGACCTCTACATGCTTTGTAAGTAGGGAAACACTGCCGATTTTGCAGGTTATCTAATACTTGTTCTCCCCACTGTATATAGCTGTCTTTACTGAGAATAATATGTTAAGTGTTTTAATTAAATGTATTTATTTAACTGGTTTGTACATAGTCTTGTGTCCCATTGCCTGTAAATAAGTGTTTCAAATAAAGACATGAAATAATTTTGTAAAATCACAATCTACTTTATTTGACAAGGTGTACTGATATGGATAAACCGTACACATGATTCTCTTGGTCTTCACAATGGTGAAAAAAATAATATATAAAAATATGTTTCTGAACGTGTGTTGCACACAGACCGTGTAACCCATTGGGATTCCTGTGTATCTACAAATATTATAATAATTAGGTGGGTGCTTACATTTGTCCTATTTCACACATACACAAATGTGTATTATACACATGTGAATTAGAAATTTGTTTTTTGCATATCACCACCCTCACGTCAGCCGATTTTTCACCTAATTGGATCAGGGATTCGAAACAGCGACCTTTCGGTTACTGGCCCAACACACTTAACCGCTAGGCTAACTACCTCCTTTATTACAGTATAAATAGATGAATCATTCATTACACTTTCCTACAGTATGTGATCATAGTGGTTATGTTATGTATGGGAGCATGTATGTGAGTGAGTCATGAGTGAGTGTACGGATGGATGTGCAGTGGTAGGGTCACCATAGCAACACACTTTGAAAGGGTCTGCAAAATGCTTCCAGTCTTCACTCCAGTCAACATTTTGACATTAAAAAAAGGCTATTGATGTCCTGCTTCTTTTTTAAAAAGTATACCGTATATAAAAACACTCGTCCTTTGATGAACAGGTTTGGAATCTCCTCTACTTGTCACACTGTTCGGTTCACACTGTCCAAGTCTCTCTGTATGGAGAGGGTTTATCAGGACAGATAGTAGAGTAGTCCTATGCAGGACCAGAGTTGCTAGCTGTATTACCTCCATCCCCCTTCCATGCCAAATAGGAAAAGAAGGTGCTGGCTCCATATAACAAAGTCACCACAATGCCAAAAAACTGAAAAAGAGACAAACACATAGTAAGAGACAATCAGATGAGAGAAGAATGTTATTATCATAAGATACCGTACATGCCTGCGTTAATTATTCTTCCTCGAATGTCAGTTAATTGAGATTGTTGAATCTTTGACTAGCAATGTTGATGATATGCAGGCAGGCTGCCAGTACTAGGTGCCAGATCTCATTGGGATGTAGCCAACTCCTCTGTCATCATTTGTTGTCATGCCATATGCCTTGCAACAAAAATGACACAAACATACAGTACCAGTCAAAAGTTTGGACACACCTACTCATTCAAGGGTTTTTCTTTATTTTTTCTACATTGTCGAATAATAGTGAAAACATCAGAACAAATAACACATATGGATTGATTCACATACAAATCCAAATATATTTTATATCTGAGATTCTTCAAAGTAGCCACCCTTTGCCTTGATGACAGCTTCGCACACTCTTGACATTCTCTCAACCAGCTTGACCTGGAATGCTTTTCTAACAGTCTTAAAGGAGTTTCCACATATGCTGAGCACTTGTTGGCTGCTTTTCCTTCACTCTGTGGTCCAATTAACCCCAAACCATCTCAATTGGGTTGAGGCTGGGTGATTGTGGAGGCAAGGTCATGTGATGCAGCACTCCATCACTCTCCTTCTTGGTCAAATAGCCCTTACACAGCCTGGAGGTGTGTTGGGTCATTGTCCTGTTGAAAACCAAATGATAGTCCCACGAAGTGCGAACCAGATGGGATGGTGTATCGCTGCAGAATGCTGTGGTAGCCATGCTGGTTAAGTGTGCCTTAAATTCTAAATAAATCACTGACAATGTCACCCGCAAAGCACCCCCACACCTCCTCTTCCATGCTTCATGGTGGGAACCAATCATGCGGAGGACATCCGTTCACTTACTCTGTCTCACAAAGACACGTCGGTTGGAACAAAAAATCTAAAATTTGGACTCATTAGACCAAAGGACAAATTTCCACTGATCTAATGTCCATTGCTCGTGTATCTTGGAACAAGCAAGTCTTTTCTTATTGTTGGTGTCCTTTAGTAGTGGTTTCTTTGCAGCAATTTGACCATGAAGACCTGATTCACACAGTCTCCTCTGAACAGATGATGTTGAGATGTGCCTGTTACTTGAACTATGTGAAGCATTTATTTGGGCTGAAATTTCTGAGGCTGTTAACTCTAATGAACTTATCCTCTGCAAAAAGAAGTAACTCTGGGTCTTTCTTTCCTGTGGTGGGCCTCATGAGAGCCAGTTTCATCATTGTGCTTGAAGGTTTTTGTGACTGCACTTGAAGAAACTTTCAAAGTTCTTGACATTTTCCGGATTGACTGACCTTCATGTCTTAAAGTAAAGATGGACTGTCGTTTCTCTTTGCTTATTTGAGCTGTTCTTGCCATAATTTTTAGTCTTTTACCAAATAGGGCTATCTTCTGTATACCACCCCTACCTAGTCTCAAAACAATTGATTGGCTCAAACGCATTACGAAGGAAAGAAATTACACAAATGAACTTTTAACAAGCCACACCTGTTAATTGAAACGCATTCCAGGCAACCACCCCATGAAGCTGGTTGAAAGAATGCAGTGTGCGCAAAGCTGTCATCAAGGCAAAGGGTGGCTACTTTGAAGAATCTTAAATAAAACATTTAACACTTTTTTCATTACTACATGATTCCATATGTGTTATTTCATAGTTTTGATGTCTTCACTATTATTCTACAATGTAGAAAATAGTAAAAATAAAGAAAAACCCTTGAATGAGTAGATGTGTCCAAACTATTGACTGGTACTGTATATTGTAGCTACATTCTCCCCAAAGCAAAAATAAAATATTTTATCTACATACACATAAATACTGACCCCTGACCTACATCAAACTGTGATGTTCTTTATTGGCTAGAGTCACCTGGCTACTGTTTTCCTGGGTTGTGAAAGGAAGGAGATACAAGTCTTTGAACACGCAATGATGTAGGATCTTAATTTGATCACCTTGTTGTAGAAGAACTGTAGTGTATTTGAGGTTTAAAAAGGCTTGTGAAGTTTTTAATATCCATTTAGATTTAGATTTTCTTCCGAAAAATGTATCAACCCAAGAAAAGAAAAGTCAATTCTTAAAATAATAATAATAATTCACATTTCCTGTTGCAGTAGGATTATTTTCCTGCTGTAGCAAACTGGCTCAAATTAAGATCCTACATATGTATGCATGGTGAAACATTAACATGTTAGTAATTTAGCAGACACTCTTATCCAGAGCGACTTACAGGAGCAATTACTGTTGACAAACCCTGTTAGATATACTCTAATAGCCCTGGGTCTTGTGCAACAGGGCCAACGTTATGGTGACTGGCTTGTTCCTCCCAGGAAGATCAACGGGCTTGGTCATGTGCCTCATTGTAAATAGCAAATGGACTCTGGCCAGGATTGCCATGGAGAGAGACCACACCATAAAAGCACATCTACCTTATATTTTTTCTAGCTCCCTCTCTCTTTATCTTTGAACCTGTCACAGTCAGGTGTGCACATGACGCATCAGTCCTGCCTCTTTAGTCAAACATTTAGGAGTGCCAGAAAGTGGAAGGGCCAGAAACACACTTTTGTGTTTTCTATTCATCCTACCCAGAACATAGATATCAGCACATCCTGTTGAAGGTTATCTTGTGACTATACAAAAATGTGCAAGTATTAAACGTAATGTACTCAGTCTCAATCTATGTGGCCCTATGTAAGGGAGCACTTGTTTAAACAAGGGCTTCTCATGTATTTCTGTCGCTCATCAACTGATCAGAACTGGTCAACCAATTAACAAGGAAGCTAGCCTACATGTGCCTATGTTTCAGTCTAGTGTCTGCATGTCTTTGTATATCTGTAGATATTAAGTTGTCTGTTCTAGACTTACCGCAGCAGCTGCCATATGGCCGTAGAAGGATGTTGAAATGTAAGGAGCGACTGATGCAGCATTGGCCAGAAATGCTGTGAGGTACAAAACGGTTGCCATAGCATTATACACCATAACCTACAAGATAGAAAACAGATGTTGATGAATACAGCCTACATTTTATTTCAAAGTTACTTCATATTGAATAACTATTACAAAATAACTTTGAAATAAATGTATAGCAAAAATGCAGCATAGCAGAGACGACACGGGTCATTCTACAACAATGGTGACTTTCCTGTCCCCTGCCTTAACCACCAGGAAAAACTATTTTAAAAAGGCAGATTTTTGTTTAAGTTTTAATTGAAGTGTTTTATTGTTAATGAAACATATGTCAGACAGTTATATTGCAAAAATCTAATCTAATCAAATATATTTCAAATCAAATCAAATGTTTATGTGCCGAATACAATAGGTGTGTAGACCTTAGAGTGAAATGCTTACTTAGAAGCCCTAACCAACAATGCTTTAAGAAGTTTTAAGAAAACAAATGAAAACAAGTGGAAGGAATCTTATGGCTTAGAGGTAGAAGCTGTTAAGAAGCCTTTTGATACAAACACTTGGCGCTCCGGTACCGCTTGCCGTGCGGTAGCAGAGAGAAGAGTCTATGTCTAGGGTGGCTGGAGTCTTTGACAATTTTTAGGGCCTTACTCTGACACCACCTGGTATAGACGTCCTGGATGGCAGGAAGCTTGGCCCCAGTGATGTACTGAGCTGTACGCACTACCCTCTGTAGTGCCTTGCAGTCGGAGGCCGAGCAGTTGCCATACCAGGCAGTGATGCAACCAGTCAGGAGGCTCTCGATGATGCAGCTGTAGAATCGTTTGAGGATCTGAGGACCCATGCCAAATATTTTCAGTCTCCTGATGGGGAATAGGCTTTGTCGTGCCCTCTTCAAGACTGTCTTAGTGTGTTTGGACCATGATAGGTTTTTGATGATGTGGACACCAAGGAACTTGAAGCTCTCAACCTGTTCCACTACAGCCCTGTCGATGAGAATGGGGGCACAATCATCTCCTTTGTCTTGATCACATTCAGGGAGAGGTTGTTGTCCTGGCACCACACTGCCAGGTCTCTGACCTCCTCCCTATAGGCTGTCTCATCGTTGTCAGTGATCAGGCCAACTCCTGTTGTGTCATCGAACAGGGAGTACAGGAGGGGACTGAGCACTCACCACAGACAGGCCCCCGTGTTGAGGATAAGCGTGGTGGATGTGTTGTTCCCTATCCTTACCACCTGGGGTCGGCACATCAGGAAGTCCAGGATCCAGTTGCAGAGGGAGGTGTTTAGTCCCAGGGTCCTTAGCTTAGTGATTAGCTTTGAGAGCACTATGGTGTTGAACGCTGAGCTGTAATCAATGAATAGCATTCTCACATAGGTGTTCCTTTTGTCCAGGTGGGAAAGGGAAGTGTTGAGTGCAATAGAGATTGCATCATCTGTGGATCTGTTGAGGCGGTATGCAAATTGGAGTGGGTCTAGAGTTTCTGGGATAATGGTGTTGATGTGAGTCATGACCAGCCTTTCAAAGCACTTCATGGCCACAGACGTAAGTGCTACGGGTCGGTAGTCATTTAGGCAGGTTGCCTTAGTGTTCTTGGGCACAGCGATTATGGTGGTCTGCTTGAAACATGTTGGTATTACAGACTCAGTCAAGGACAGGTTGAAAATGTCAGTGAAGACAGTTACCAGTTGGTCAGCGCATGCTCAGAGTACACGTCATGGTAATCTGTCTGGCCCTGCGGCCTTGTGAATGTTACTTGCCTCGAAGCGAACATAGAAGTAATATAGCTTGTCTGGTAGGTTCGCAGCTGTGCTTCCCTTTGTAGTCTGTAATAGTTTGCAAGCCCTGCTACATCCAACGAGCGTCGAAGCCGGTGTAGTACAATTCAATCTTAGTCCTGTATTGACGCTTTGCCTGTTTGATGGTTTGTCGGAGGGCATAGCGGGATTTCTTATAAGCTTTCGGGTTAGAGTCCCGCTCCTTGAATGCGGCAGCTCTACCCTTTAGCTCAGTGCGGATGTTGCCTGTAATCCATGGCTTCTGGTGTGGGTGTGTACGTGCAGTCACTGTGGGGACGACATCATTTATGCACTTATTGATGAAGCCAGTGACTGATGTGGGGTACTCCGCAATGCCATCGGAAGAATCACGGAACATATTCCAGTGTGTGCTAGCAAAAACAGTCATCTGCTTCATCGAACTACTTTCTTATTGACCGAGTAACTGGTGCTTCCTGCTTTAGTTTTCGCTTGTAAACAGGAATTAGGAGGATATAATTATGGTCAGATTTTCCAAATGGAGAACGAGGGAGAGCCTCTGTGTGTGGAGTAAAGTTGGTCTAGAGTTTTTTCCCTCTGGTTGCACATTTAACACACTGTTAGAAATGAGGTAAAACGGATTTGAGTTTCCCTGCATTAAAGTCCCCGGCCACTAGGAGCGCCACCTCTGGATGAGCATTTTCCTGTTTGCTTATGGCTGTATACAGCTAATTGAGTGTGGTCTTAGTGCCAGCATCAGTGGTATATAGACAGCTACGAAAAATATAGATGTAAATAGTGTGGTTTACAGCTTATCATGAGAAACTCTACCTCAGACAAGCAAAACCTAGAGAACAACACCAGATGTTGTTTACAAATATACGTAGGCCACCGCCCCTTGTCTTACCAGAGGTCACTGTTCTATCCTGCCGAAAAAGCTTAAAACCTGCCAGCTGTATGTTAATCATGTCGTCGTTCAGCCACGACTCGGTGAAACATAGTATATGACAGATTTTAATGTCCCGTTAGTAGGATATACGTGCTCGTAATTTGTCTATTTTATTATCGATTGATTGTACGTTGGCTAATAGAACCGATGGTAAAGGTAAATTACCCTCTCGGTGACAAGGCACTCGGACTGTCGTCCCCGATATCTCCATCTTTTTTTCCTCCTGCGAATGATGGGGATGAGGGCCCTGTCAGGCGTCCAAAGGAAATCCTTCCAGTCCGACTCCATGAAGAAGAAGAATTCCTCCAGTACGGGGTGAATAATTACTGCCCTGATATCAAGAAGCTCTTTTCGGTCATAAGACACGGTGGCGGAAACCTTATATACAAAATAAGTTACAAATAACACAAAAAATATATACACAATAGCACAATTGCTATTGCTATAACATGGGTCCTGAGATCCTCAAAAGGTTCAACAGCTGCCACATCGAGAGTATCCTGACTGGTTGCATCACTGCCTAGTATGGCAACAGAGGGTAGTGCGTACGGCCCAGTACATCACTGGAGCTAAGCTGCCTGCCATCCAGGACCTCTACACCAGGCGGTGTCAGAGGAAGGCCCTAAAAATGGTCAAAGACCCCTGCCACCCCTACCTCAATTGGGCCGACCAACCAGTGCTCCCGCACAGTGGCTAACCGGGCTATCTGCATTGTGTCCCACCCACCACCTGCCAACCCCTCTTTTACGCTACTGCTACTCTCTGTTCATCATATATGCATAGTCACTTTAACCATATCTACATGTACATACTACCTCAATCAGCCTGACTAACCGGTGTCTGTATGAAGCCTCACTACTTTTATAGCCTTGCTACTGTATATAGCCTGTCTTTTTACTGTTGTTTTATTTTTTTACCTACCTATTGTTCACCTAATACCTTTTTTGCACTTTTGGTTTGAGCCTGTAAGTAAGCATTTCACTGTAAGGTATTACAGTGAAAGCTGTAATAAGCTGTATTACAGCTGTAAGCTACACTGTAAGCTACACCTGTTGTATTCAGCTCACGTGACAAATAAACTTTGATTTGATTTGGAATTGGTTACGGGATCTCAAAATGGCAGCCATCTACTTCGGCGCCATTATATACACAGATTTGTCACTGGTGTTGTCGTCACTGGTGTTACGGTCACTGGTGTTACCGTCACTGGTGTTATTATTTTAATTATTTTAATTTTCTTTAATGTCAATTATTACTAATCAAAAACATTTCTTAATATTATTATTAACGCTTTATGTCTTTGATTATATATGGAAATTAAATAGTCAAATTACATTCTGTAAAGCCTGAATCGTCATTAAAATATAGGTAACCACAGTGACAAAAAAGCAACACAAGCATTTTGGTTTTATTTAATGTAGTAAAAATACCAAAATACATAAAGCTGTTAAAAAAGCCACAATTTTCATAGAACAACCCACTTCAACATAAGCCTGAGGTCAGGTCAGCAATCACACCAGAGGTTAGTGGATTAGGACACTCACCAACATTGGCCAGGGCACAGAGCTGAGTTTGTGATAGGCGCCAAAGAAGAGCATGAAGAAGAGGATAATGGTGAGCAGCCACAGTGTAACGGCTACAAACATCACCCAGCCATAGGCAGGAATAAGGGAGGAGGCACTGGCAATTAGAGCCCATTGCAGCAGGCCAAGACCCTGAGGAGAGTGAGACAGAACAAGGTACATGTTCACAAACATTTAGCTGACATTTGAACAGGTGAACCTTCTATTGAGTCTCTAATCCAAATCTTCACGCCAGATCAAGTCAGTGTCCTCTTGAAGAGCAGTGTAGAATACCTGGGAGTAATCTACACTACCCACTGAGCATTAATCAGCAGCACAGACAGGAATATAATAGTTCTGTCAAATAACCTTGACAGTATTACTTAGTACCCTAGACAAGATCAGGAGGGCAAACAGAACTCTTTCTCAATAAAAAAGCATAATCCAAATATGTATTTAGGGATCAGGTTTTGATCTGCAGGTTAACCCACATAACTGGTAAACGTGTCAAAGATTGATAATGGTAAGCATAACATCCTCATTCTTATACCCTCTCATATTGTACCTCTAACTTTAACCACTCAATATGACAACATTCAAATGAATTGAGTTTTAATAGTTGTTCTGTTTTTTAAACATTTGCATAAATCTAATTCCATGAAGTTTTGTCACATTGAATGTATTAATAATGAAACATCGGGTGCCATAAAATATAGATAATGCTGAGGTCAGGTCAGCAATCACACCAGAGGTTAGTGGATTAGGACACTCACCAACATTGGCCAGGGCACAGAGCAAAACATTGATATATCTCATAAATTGTCAATTACTTTTTCTCCTCTCACTATTGAGTTTCAGAGGAGTGTGAACGTGTTAATATACACACAAATAGCTAATATTAAAGCTTGAACCTTTTACTGCAGTGGGCTAAATTAGTGAGGGCCAAACAGAGTGATTCTTAGTAGTCTTTTAATTTTTTAATCTTTATTTAACTAGGCAAGTCAGTTAAGAACCAATTCTTATTTTCAATGACAGCCTAGGAACAGTGGGTTAACTGTTCAGAACAACAGATTTGTACCATTGTCAGCTCAGGGTTTGAACTTGCAACCTTGTGGTTACTAGTCCAAAGCTCTAACCACTAGGCTACCCTGCCACCCCAGTAGGCTTAAACAAATCTACTTCAAAACAGAAGTAGACACCTCACACACATGGTTATGAGCTTAAATAAAAGAAGACACATGTACCATGTCGGATATAGAGTTGAAATGTATTCAATTTTGAGTTTGCATACCAATATTACACTTTCTACACATCACAGAAGATTGAAATATAACAAAACTGTTTGACATTGCAACACCAGGTTTTCATCAGCTTATTAAAGAAATCTTAATTATGAAATTATGAGAAATATTAATAACATTCCACCCATGAGGCAAAATAGGTCGCTTTTGGTCATTGACAGCTGGAAAGGACTACAGTGTACTGTCATGTAGGCCTACCTTTGTCTACAGTGTACACGAGGACATAATATTGCCAAAGTATAGGCCTACATTCAGGAGAATTTCTACTTTTATACAGTATATGACTTAATTTAGCATGATCACTTCCTAAACAAATGTTTTTCAAACTAACCCCTTCTCAGGTAGTCCCTCAATTAATTTATCTTCGCTCAGGGCAGACTGGTATTGTGAAAGGCTTTATTAGGAGTAAATCTGAGGCCTAAGGCAGGTTTGTTTAAGTTGTGTCAATTTAAGGTGTGTGTGTTTGAGTGTGCCTGCCTGGTTTTGTGTAGGGTGTGTGGGCGTATATCCGTGAACTGTTAACAATCAACTGCAGTAAACCTATAATGAATATAGAAGATCCAAGATATGGGCTCACAAAATCATCAGGGTTCAAAATATCTGGCTGAGTTGACATGATTGAACAATACCATCACAGGGTCCAGCAATTCATATTAATGTTATTGGTAATGCTCAATTATAGTAGGAATGTGATGTCTTGTGTTATGAGATGTCTATAATCATAGGTAATGGCTGTTGACACACACATTTAACAAGTATATACTTGTTAAAGTATATACTTGTTAAACAAGTTCCACTATACTCAAGTGGAACAGTGTGAGTCCTGATATTTCTTTCTCATGTAATTATTGAAATGGCTATCAAGGGTGTGATATAAAGCCTAGTGCAGTGACCCACCTAGCCGGGTCAGTCACATGTACTACAGGTTCAAAGGGAGTGGCATCATATTGAAATATGTGCTTTATATATGACTCTCTGAATGTACTGTTAATTATCAATACATGATGTAAATATGTAAACATAAAACATATTCAAGACACAGGACGTTTTGCATAAAACAATTCTTAATTTATGTTATGTTAAAATAAAACAAGCTGTCACCTGATTAATGTCCCAGTGTGTGTCCATTACTGCAACTCTTAGCAACCACTAGGTATAACTCAAGCCCATACAAAACAATAAGATAGAGGAAAACAGGGATTCTGAAAAGATACATAGACAGAGAAAGAAGGAAAAATGAACTGGGTACAGGAGACAAAAACATTTATTGCTAGGTTTACTGCACTGTTGGAACTAGAAACACAAGCTGCACCTGCGATAACAACTGCAAATCTGTGTACGTGACCGATAAACTTGATTTGATGATGGATAAAGTAAATACAAAGGTGAAACTGGTATTTGTCACTCACTATCTCAGCCAACATCAGGATTCCAGGAATGCTCTTGATCAAGCCCAGGTCCATGGAAATACTGGCAAGCTGAAAGCTGGACCCTCCCTGTTGGGACTGGGTTGAGCTGGTCTCAGTGGCCACATTATCTGGAAAGTCTGACATCACTCCCTCGAATCCACACAATAATAACAAACTAACTTTCCCCTAGTCAGAGAATAGAACCCTTCCAGAGCAAATATACAGATCCGGGGAATGCAGCCGTTGTTACCACCTGGGTTGCTTTTCTAGACTGGCAGGTGTCTTTTTCTCTCTCTCTCTCTCTCTCTCTCTCTCTCTCTCTCTCTCTCTCTCTCTCTCTCTCTCTCTCTCTCTCTCTCTCTCTCTCTCTCTCTCTCTCTCTCTCTCTCTCTCTCTCTCTCTCTCTCTCTCAGTGACACATTAACAGCAGCCACCAGTTTGAGTATAGGTAGGTTGGTAAATACAGTTGAAGTCGGAAGTTTACGTACACCTTAGCCAAATACATTTAAACTCAGTTTTTCACAATTCCTGACATTCAATCCCAGTAAAAATTCCATGTTTTGGGTCAGTTAGGATCACCAATTTATTTTAAGAATATGAAATGTCAGAATAATAGTAGAGAGAATGATTTATTTTAGCTTTTATTTATTTCATCACATTCCCAGTTGGTCAGAAGTTAACATACACTCAATTAGTATTTGGTAGCATTGCCTTTAAATTGTTTAACTTGGGTCAAATGTTGTTTCAGGTAGCCTTCCTCAAGCTTCCCACAATAAGTTGGGTGAATTTTGGCCCATTCCTCCTGACAGCTGGTGTAACTGAGTCAGGTTTGTAGGCCTCCTTGACTTTGTTGTCCTTAAGCCATTTTGCCACAACTTTAGAAGTATGCTTGGGGTCATTGCCCATTTGGAAGACCCATTTGCGACCAAGCTTTAACTTCCTGACGGATGTCTTGAGATGTTGCTTCAATATATCCACATAATTTTCCTGCCTCATGATGCCATCTATTTTGTGAAGTGCACCAGTCCTTCCTGCAGCAAAGCACCCCCACAACAGTATGCTGCCACCCTCGTGCTTCACGGTTGGGATGGTGTTCTTCGGTTTGCAAGCCTCCCCCTTTTTCCTCAAAAAATAACGATGGTCATTATGGCCAAACAGTTCTATTTTTGTTTCATCAGACCAGAGGACATTTCTCCAGTACGACCTTTGTACCCACGTGCAGTTGAAAACCGTAGTCTCCACCCGGCACAGCCAGAAGAGGACTGGCCACCACACATAGCCTGGTTCCTCTCTACGTTTCTTCCTAGGTTTTGGCCTTTCTAGGGAGTTTTTCCTAGCCACCGTGCTTCTACACCTGCATTGCTTGCTGTTTGGGGTTTCAGGCTGGGTTTCTGTACAGCACTTTGAGATATCAGCTGATGTATGAAGGGCTATATAAATACATTTGATTTGATTTGATTTAGTCTGGCTTTTTTATGGCGGATTTGGAGCCGTGGCTTCTTCCTTTCTGAGCGGCCTTTCAGGTTATGTCTATATAGAACTTGTTTTTAATGTGGATATAGATACTTTGTACCTGTTTCATCCACCATCTTCACAAGGTCCTTTGCTGTTGTTCTGGGATTGATTTGCACTTTTCACACCAAAGTACGTTCATCTCTAGGAGACAGAACGTGTCTCCTTCCTGAGCGGTATGACGGCTGCGTGGTCCCATGGTGTTTATACGTGGTCCCATTGTGTTTATACTTGCGTACTATTGTTTGTACAGATGAACGTGGTACCTTCAGTCGTTTGGAAATTGCTCCCAAGGATGAACCAGACTTGTGGAGGTGTGCAATTTTTTTCTGAGGTCTTGGCTGATTTCCTTTGATTTTCCCATGATGTCAAGCAAAGAGGCACTGAGTTTGAAGGTAGGCCTTGAAATACAGTGGGGCAAAAAAGTATTTAGTCAGCCACCAATTGTGCAAGTTCTCCCACTTAAAAATATGAGAGAGGCCTGTAATTTTCATCATATGTACACTTCAACTATGACAGACAAAATGAGGGAAAAAAAATCCTGAAAATGTGATTTTCCGAGCTGTTTAAAGGCACAGTCAACTCAGTGTATGTAAACTTCTGACCCACTGGAATTGTGATACAGTGAATTATAAGTGAAATAATCTGTCTGTGAACAATTGTTGGAAAAAACATCTGTGTCATGCACAAAGTAGATGTCCTAACCGACTTGCCAAAACTATAGTTTGTTAACAAGACATTTGTGGAGTGGTTGAAAAACTAATTTTAATGACTCAAACCTAAGTGTATGTAAACTTCCAACATCAACTGTAGCTATCTTCTGTAGGCCTTTGTCCTGCCAATCGGGGTTGCCTAGGGGGGAATGAGCAGTGTTGGGGAAGCTACTCTGAAAATATATAGTTTACCAAGCTACCAATTACCTCACACAGGAAGAAGTTAAGCTACACTAAAGCCTCCCTCAAGAAAAATATAGTTTACTTAACTGAAGTTACTTTGAAAAAGTAGGTCACTACATCCAAACTAGCCTACTTTGTGAAAAATGTTCACATGTAAATCTGAAATGTCATAGACTACAAATTGCAAGAACAAATCAATTTGTGGTCACATGTTAACAGAATGTGTCATTTAGCCTATTAAACACAAAAACAATGTTTCAAGTGAGAATAAGGCTGTTCTGATGCCGAACAAGAAAGGAAATGATAGCTTTCTCAAACGAAATAAAATTTTATTTGTCACATACACATGTTTAGCAGATGTTATTGCGGGTGTAGTGAAATGCTTGTGTTTCTAGCTCTAACAGTAAAATTATATCTAACAGTAGTATCTAACAATTTCACAACAATACACACAAATTTAAAGTAAAGAAATGGAATTAAGAATATATAAATATTTGGGCGAGCAATGTCAGAGCGGCATAGACTAAGATACAGTAGAATAGGATAGAATACAGTATATACATAAGAGATGATAATGCAACATATGTAATCATTATTAAAGTGACTAGTGTTTGATTATTAAAGTGGCCAGTGATTCCAAGTCTATGTGTATAGGGCAGCAGCCTCTAATATGCTAGTGATGGCTATTTAACCGTTTTCAGCAGTCTGATGGCCTTGAGATATTGTATATTACTGTATATTATATTTTATATATTTTATTTTTGCAAAACAATTGTGTGTAGTTCCAGTAGTTAGCTACACCGCTACATGGCGCAAAAATAAATTAACTACTGAAAACACCACATAGATTGGAATTTACAGTCAGGTCCAAAATTATTGACATCATTGATAAAGATGAGCAAAAAATACTGATAACACATACTGAGCTATATTGTATGATACATAACAACTATTTTAATACTATTTTATACTAATACAATTGCTCAGACAAAGAGATTTTGTTTAAAAAATAAAATAGTTTTTCTCAAAAAGATGGGGTTCAAAAGTTTTGGCACCCGTGTTTTCAATACCTTTCAATACCTCAACGTGGCGAGGAAAACGTCACTGAGCCTTTTCCTAAAATGTGTTATGAGATTGAAGAACACATTAGGAAGGATCTTAGATCATTCCATACATAATCTTTCCAGATCATTGATATCCTTCGCCTATGCTTATGAACTGCACTCTTCAATTCAAATCACAGGTATTCAATGGTGTTCAAGTCCAGAAACTGAGATGACCATTGAATTTCATAGCCAGGTTCTGTAGTCAACGCACTAGCCAAGTGTCTCTCTTTTCCTTTGAGAAAACGTCTTGATTTTAGCCATTACCGTGTAAAGATATTACCTATAATACCGGCACTATGTCTTTTTCTTTCTATCATGCATTGTCAGGCTACATTTTACATGAATAAAGCTGTTCTAATACAAGTCTAATTGCGGACGGACCCTTAACCATTTGTTAAGGCTACACCTTGTTCAGTCAACAACATGTGCCGCGTTCAGCGGGATGCAGTATTTTGGAACGTTCAGATAGAAATATGCTATGTAGAACATACTGAATAAGGAATAACGTGAGAAGGGTGCAATTGTGGCATGTAATTCCGGGCGTTCCTGCATGTTGGCATTCCTGCATCTGCAGGAACCCCTCTTAATACTTCTATTGGTCAATTTATAAACTAAATCCAACAGAAGAAGTGGAGGGGGTGACAATGGTATCTAATTAGCCTTACACTGGTAGACATTGTCCTTCGTCCCCGGCTGTAAGACACTGTTTTCCCACAGTTCTGTTAACGACTGCGAGGGCAAGTGTTTGGCAGGCGGTAGAAAAGGAGACTGTGTGCTAGTTTAGCCAGCTAGTCCAGTACACAGCAGGTGGGAGAGGGTGGCGACGCATGGTGTCCCTAACAAGCAAGCTAGCTAGTTAACTAACACACGTGTCGCCCCAGCCTCCCTCCCTCCTGCTGTTCTAGCTGGAGGCGGGGGCGACTGGTAGACAGTGTCCTTCGCCTCCACCTGTCGGGCACGGTTTTCTCGGTTCATGCAAAAACCAATGGGATACAGGAATGCCCACATGCAGGAACACCCTGAATTGCACACTATTGAATGTCAGCTCTAGTCATGGAATTTCTATCTGCAATGTTTGAGAACGTTTTTGGTGGCACATTTGGTGGCACAGAAAGAATGGATAAGGGATAGCAAACAATTTGTTGACTAAGTCCCTCTTGCCACAACACTATCTCTGACTGGATAAATAACTTTATTTTGAGTTAATGTGGACCCAGTGACTCAGACTTGAGTATTTGAACCAAGACTCGAGCACTTGGATATTGGACTAGTCATAGGGACTTGTGACTCAACCATTGGTGACTCGGACTTGGACTCGAGCACAGGGGACTTGGGACCTGGGCTAAACAGTCATTAGCTCACGTTATAAGTCATTAGCTCTATTCTATGCTGGCTGGCTGCAACCTTGACAAAGGGTTAGACGTAACATAGTAAATGTAAATTATAGTATGATATGTTACATTCGTATGGTACTGCCACATTCAAAACAACTTGTCTGAATTATCTGACTTCAGTGTTTTCAAGACAACTGGGAACAAGCTCCTTATGGGAAAAATAATTTAGAACGTTCATCCAACTCGGATAATCGGGCATCTTCCTAGAGCTTCGACTTTGACCTAGTTTTTGAACTGTTTTTTCCCCCAGTTGTCTTGAATTCACCACAAGTATTCATTTGTGAATGTCCGTCATCCATTTAAAATGATCTGTTACGAATTACAATTTGTACAATATGTTACAAATTTGCTAAACGTATATGTTACGAATTCCAATTTGTTGTGGCTAACATTAGCTAGGTGGCTAATGCTAAAATTAGCTTGTTTTTTTATTACCTTTATTTAACTAGGCAAATCAGTTACAATGACAACCTACTCCAGTGAAACCCAGATGACACTGGGCCAATTGTGCGCCGTCCTATTGGACTCCCAATCACGGTGTGATACAGCCAGGATTCAAACCCGGTACTATAGCGATCACCTCTTGCACTGAGATGCAGTGCCTTAGACCGCTGAGCCACTCAGGAGCCAAGGGTTAGTTAGGAGTTAGGTTAACGGATTAAGGTTTGGGGAAGTGTTAGCTAACATGCTAAGTAGTTGCAAAGTAGCAAACAAATAGTAAGTTGTTGCAAAGTTTCTAATTAGCTAAAATGCTAAAGTGGTCAGTGATGAGATTCAAACACGCAACCTTTGGGTTACTAGACGTTCATGTTATAGGTTGTGTTATAGCCTATATTTGGTCAGTACTTTATAAAGTAGTGTGCGGAGATACACATCTACCCCCAAATACATTTTTCCATTGGTGTTTGATTAATATCATAATTAATTCTCTTGAAAATCCCTTATATGTGCATAAACATCTTTCATATCCAACTGTGACAACGTTGATCTATATCTACTTTGGCTAACCTGATGTCAGCTTTACTTTTGTTGCTCGACATGCCTTTTTGCTGCTGTGCTTTCAGGTGGACCTTTCACCTGAGAGCAGTGTTGCCAACTCATTTTCAGGGGAAGTTGCTAGAGTCAGGTCGATTTGTTGCTAAAAGTTGCAAAATGACGTTGTGATGTCATTGCGTGATGACATCATTACGTAATAACGTAAAACGGCGTCATTACGTAGAATACACAATAACGTTACTCAAATTGACTGGCCATCTCGGCAAACAATATGATTTGACATTTGTTAGTTTAGATTTGTTTGTTTATTATCATATATTTTTATTTGTAAAAGTAATATAAACACAACACATTTTTATATGATCACATTTTTATTTTTAAACAACACATTGAATTATTGAACAATTACACATTATTGCACAATTACATTTGATTATTTTCTTTTGAACTAGTAAACCTACATTCTGAACATTGTAGTTTTAAGCAGTGTATTGGTAGTTAGTTAACATGCTACCTAACTGATCAACAATTACAGGTACAGGCTAATAACAAGGTATATATGCTATCTTATTGAATAAGCAACTTAACTCAAATAATGATGTATGCGCTAGGCATCTCTCTCCAGCTCTCTCCAGGTTGTTGTGCTGCTTGGCTGGCTAGCTGCTCAATGGTTTCCTCCAGATATTGCCAATGTTTTCGCACACACTGCAGTACACACGGCCACCATCAGCTGTGTGTCTCCGCCAGTTCCAGAAAGTCCACTCCTTGCATACGTACTGTAAATATGATGAATCATAGATTGGCAAGAAAATCCTCTTCATCTTCACTGTCCAACTGCATTGTCACAGCGCTGGAACCAGCAGTAGAGGATGGAGTGGCCTTAACTTCTTTGGGATAGGGGGCGGTATTTTGACATTCGGATGAAAAGCGTGCCCAAAGTAAACTGCCTGCTACTCAGGCCCAGAAGTTAGGACACGCAATTGGTAGATGTGGATAGAAAACACTCTAAAGCTTCTAAAACTGTTAAAATAATGTCTGCGAGTATAACAGAACTGAAATGGCAGGCGAAACCCCGAGGACAAACCATAAAGAAATATAGAAAATTCAGCATACTACTGATTTCAATGGCTGGCACTTTTATAATAGGATGAATTCGTCCCCGATTGCAGTTCCTAGGGCTTCCACTAGATGTCAACAGTCTTTAGAAAGAGTTTCAGGCTGGTTTTTGGAAAAATGAGTGATAAGTTGTGGTTTTTCTAAGTGGTTCCCATTTTGGCTGTAGTGTTTCCAAACGCATGGCCGAGAGAGCGCGTTCTTTTTGTTTATCTCCGGTAAAGACAATAACGATTCTCCGTCTTAAATTTGATTGTGTATTTGCATATTAGGGTACCTAAGGTTTGATTATAAACGTTGATTGATTTGTTTGGATAAGTTTATTGGTAACGTTTGGGATTCATTTTGTATGCATTTTGAAGGAGGAACCGAGTGGATTATTGACTGAAGCGCGCCAGCTAAACTGAACTAAACTTAATGGATATAAAGAAGCACTTTATCGAACAAATGGACCATTTGTAATGTAACTGGGACCGTTTGGAGTGCCAACAGAAGAAGATCTTCAAAGGTAAGGCATATATTATATCACTATTTCTGACTTTCGTGTCGCAACTGCCTGGTTGAAAATGATTTGTTATGCATTTGTGTGCTGGGCGCTGTCCTCAGATAATTGCATTGGTTTGCTTTCACGGTAAAGCCTTTTTGAAATCTGACACGGCAGCTGGATTAACAACAAGTTAAGATTTATTTTGATGTATTGCACTTGTGATTTCATGAAAGTTAAATATTTATAGTAATTTAATTTGAATTTCGCTCTCTGCAATTTCACCGGATATTGGCCAGATGGGACGCTAGCATCCCAATGATCCGCAAGAAGTTTTAAAGCTGTATGCTGCTATGGTGCCAAACTGATGCAGAACTTCACTTGGTAGTTTATGCTGGTAACAAGTATCACCAGCCACTTCAGTCCATACCGCACCAGGAGTATGGAGTTGAGAGAGTGCAGTGACATTCTATTTGTTCATTTTGACTCGACCACACTCATTAGGCTGAAAGGCCGTTCAACCTACTTATTTGAGTGTGGCAAGGAGAGGACAGCGAGTGCAGCTTTGCACAGTTCTTCAAATGGATTTGACCTGGAAGAGTCCGTGTAGTTATTGACTTCACTCCAAAATTCAACTGTATTTTGAGTTGAGTCCCACCTAAACAGATGGATGTTTCTCCATTGGGAAACAATTGTATCAATTGTTTGGGGCTGGTATCCCAGTAGCTCAGCTACTTTAATCATTTCAGTGGTGCCCTTATTGTGCTTTAGTGTTTCCTTAACACTGAACAAGGCCATGTTTCGCAAGGCTTCAAGGTTGTCTGGGAGCCTTGCTTGCAGCTCCTTGCTTTAAGCAACAATGTAGTTGATGCACTGTCTCCGAATGACCTTTTTGTCCTCTGGCACAAGACTGAGTTGGTACACCGTGCTCTCGAAAAGGTACCGAAGGTATGGTGATGGACTGAGATGTCCATCAATGGCATCCTTCAGGACATAGGGTTGACTACTCTGCTGCAAATTGATGTTAAGAGGTGTACCAGATTGTCCAAAAGCTTGACAGGATCTGTTTGCTCTGCCTCAAATGACTTCACTGCAACTTGTACGTCAGACAGGATTGATTTCAAGAATGTCAGGTAGACATAGTTGGTCTTGTCCATGTACATGGCTTGGAGCACATCCGCCATGTAGCAACGCTCAAAGGCCTTGGTCAACTCAAAGTGGAGTTTCAGTTCTTCCCACTGGCTCAATATATGAGTTACCGCAGGCTCAATCGATAGCCAACATGTGGCACACACTTTGGTGATCTTCAGGGGTTTCTGGCCACAATTAATGGTGGCATACACTGCTTTGTACTTCTCGCGCCGTTTTGGGGAAATGTAAAACCAGTTGTAGGTTTCCCTGATTAAGTACTCAACACTCCTAGGGACGGTTTCTTTGGATGCTGCGACAGACAGCCAATTGTAAAGACTGGCACACACAGCGGATGAGTACCAAATTGGAAAATGCACATTCTTCCTTTAAAATCATGTGCACCCCATTGTGCACCCAGTCATCAATGACACATTATCAGTGCCTGAAGATTCTCTTTTTTAAGGTTACACTTCTCAAGAAATTCAACTACCGCCTTTGCTATTGATCTGGCATCGCCCCCCTCCAATTCAACCAGCCCGAGAAATGTGGTTATTTTTTAGCACTGAAATACCGAATCACCACGAGACACTGCCATCAGTGAACTCATCCAAAAGGAGACTGAACTTCTCATACCCACATCTGATGTTACCCTTTTGAGAAAATAAGGAGCCAGTACTCCCCTAATCATTTCTGTGCACATGGTGCGGTGTATTTGGAAGTTTGTTGCTGCCACAGAATCTGAAAAGGCAGCTTTGCAAGCCATACCTAATTGGTTGCATGCTAGCAGCGAACAATGCTCTGCAGTGGCCATTGCCATAGTAGCTTCTGCGCTTTTCCAGTCATCCACTTTCTTAACCAACTGTGGTAATGTAGACTGCGTTGTGGGGTTGTACGGTTTTGATGTATTTCTATGCTTTGCTGTAGCACAATGTTTTTTGATGTCATACATTTTTGCAAGCATGTCTGATCAGCAGTACGCACAGTATGCCCGACAATCATCCCCAATTACTGGCTTCAGCCACCCTTTAAATTCAGGTACAGACTCCCACTCTTTTCTGTACTTCTCGCAGTACAATTTTGATTGAGACATGTTGCTATATTCATTGGGTTTGTTTCGTCGAACGCATATTCCTGCTGCTGCAGTCAGTCAACAATGATTTTTAATTTGCTGAAATTGCTGCTGGCCTGCTGCTGCCTGTGCAAGAGCTTAGCACCTGCTGCTGACTTCACTCACAATGCACTTTTGCAGCCAGGACGTGTGTCGTGACTGAGCATGTGACAGAGAAAATTGTTTTTGTGTCATTTAGAGTGAAAACGAGTGCATTTTAGCATTTGAGTCACTTTTCAAAAGTTGCTAAAAGTTCCAAATATATTTTTAAAAGTAGCTAAATTTGTTGCTAGGTGCTGTTTAACATTTTTTAAAAAATTGCCAGGTTACTCTGAAAAGTTGCTAAATTGGCATCACTGCCTGAGAGTCCCTTCATTGAAAAGTCATAGTTCAACTGCAAAGCTGGACAAGGACAGTGTAATCACCTTATTGGTTTGCTGTACACTAGCAAACTACATCAAAATGGGATGCAAGACTGTCCCTCCCACACAGAGCAAAACTTCTTTACCCCAGACCTAGAACGTCCCACCATGCACCATGTGTTTCAGTTCTAAACTCATCAATACTGTGGAGATCTCAAACATAATGCCACCCACTGGCGCCCAGAAAGGACATGTCCCTCTGTAAAGAAGGTGTGCTCAGGTGAGGGATTGTAAGTGACCTCTACTGCCCAGTACCACTCCCCCTGCCTTGCGAAGAATTTGCACAAAGCCTTAAGAACCTCTCTGACATTGGAAGCACATTCATGAACTCCAGCACATCAGCCAAAGTGTACCCTCGCAGTATAGTGATCTGCCTTGACATATCAGACTCTCAATGTGCCAGAGCCCACCTCCACTGATGATTACCCCAACTTTCCACTGCCTCCACAGCCCAGTAGCTTTACAACTGTTCTGAATCAAGATGAGGTGGACCTTTACAGTGGTATGGAGACAGTCTGATTCAGAACATGTCAAGAGGGAAACTAGAGCGCAAAGTAACTATAAAGTCTGTCATCATGTGCGCTCTCAGCGCATTACCTCATCTATACTGTACAAAAATATAAATATAAATGCAACAAGTAAAGTGTTGGTCCAATATTTCATGAGCTAAAATAAAACATCCCAGAAATGTTCCATACACACAAAATGCTTATTTGTCTCAAATTTTGTGCACAAATGTGTTTACAATCCCTGTTAGTTAGCATTTCTCAATAAAAGGCCACTCTAAAATGTGCAGTTTTGTCACACAACACAATGCCACAGATGCCTCAATTTTCAGTTTGCAATTGGCATGCTGACTGCAGGAATGTCCACCAAAGCTGTTGCCAGAGAATGTAATGTTAATTTCTCTCCCATAAGTATTTCATTCAGTACAGTCCAGTATTACTCTGGTATGTGGGGATGTGTTCCTGAAACAGAGGGGCATCAGCTCATTAACAGTTACACTTTAGAGCCAAATTGGAAGGGATCCTAGCATGAAGTAAAGGTGGTTTACACAGGTGACACATTCTAGCCAGGTGACTGTGGAGTGTGATACATTGAAACAAACAGCTAAATCCACTCCAAGGAGGCCCTGTCTAACACGGCACAGAAAGAGGAAGAACTGATCCATTAGGGTTAAGCTTTAAAGCCAACTCTAAGTGGGTATTCATCTGTTTTGTTTAAGCACTGGACCTGACTCCATCTATCCACGGTCTCTGATGTTGGCTGTAAGGCCAGAAAAACAGCTTTATAGTACTGTAGGCTCTAAATTCAGTGTAAATATGTTTTTCTTCTTTTCACACTGGAAGCATAGAAGGAGGAACTGGTTTGCCTGAAGCTTCGTAATAATCGACAACTACCTTAGCTCATCTGGCTCCTCTGCAGGTGCAGCCTCACTGTAACACAGACAAATGCATTACAGTTGATGAACGAGTCTACCTGACAAGTGGTACAATTAAGCAATAAGGCACGAGGGGGTGTGGTATATGGCCAATATACCACGGCTAAGGGCTGTTCTTACGCACCACAACCCCCCGAGGTGCCTTATTGCTATTATAAACTGGTTACCAAAATAAATGGCAACTGCCCCCAGGTGGTAAAGGTAGGAAACTACATATCCACTTCGCTGATCCTCAAAACTGGGGCCCCAAAAGGGAGCGTGCTCAGACCCCTCCTGTACTCCCTGTTCACCCATGACTGCGTGGCCATGCACGCCATCAACTCAATCATCAGGTTTGCAGATGACACAACAGTAGTGGGCTTGATTACCAGCAATGACGAGACAGCCTACTGGGAGGAGGTGAGGGCACTCGAAGTGAGTGTGGTGTCAGGAAAACAACCTCCCACTCAATGTCAACAAAACAAAGGAGATGATTGTGAACTTCAGGAAACAGCAGAGGGAGCACCCCCTTATCCACATCGATGGGACAGCAGTGGAGAAGGTGGAAAGTTTTAAGTTCCTCAGCGTACACATCAGACAAACTGAAATGGCCCACCCAGGCAGACAGGAGGCTGAAGAAATGTGTTTTGTTACCTAACATCCTCACAAAATTTTACAGATGCACAATTGAGAGCATCCTGTTGGCCTGTATCACCACCTAGTACGGCAACTGCACCGCCCACAACTGCAAGGCTCTCGAGACGGTGGTGCGGTCTGCACAACGCATCACCGGGGGCAAGCTACTTGCCCTCCAGGACACTTGCAGCATCCGATGTCACATCAAGGACAACAATCACCCGAGCCACTGCCTGTTCACCCCGCTACCAACCAGAAGGCGAGTCAATGCAGCTGCATCAAAGCGGGGACCGAGAGACTGAAAAACAGCTTCTATATCAAGGCCATCAGACTGTTAAACAACCATCACTAACACAGAGAGGCTGCAGCCTGCAGTACATACAAACTTGAAGTCATTGGCCACTTTAATAAATGGATCACTTTAATAATGCCACTTTAATAATGTTTACATATCTTGCATTACTCATCTCATATGTACAGTTGAAGTTTGAAGTTTACATACACTTAGGTTGGAGTCATTAAAACTTGTTTTTCAACCACTCCATAAATTTCTTGTTAACAAACCAGTTTTGGCAAGTCGGTTAGGACATCTACTTTGTGCATGACATAAGTCACTTTTCCAACAATTGTTTACAGACTTTCACTGTATCACAATTCCAGTGGGTCAGAAGTTTACATACACTAAGTTGACTGTGCCTTTAAACAGCTTGGAAAATTCCAGAAAATTATGTCATGGTTTTAGAATCTTCTGATAGACTAATTGACATAATTTAAGTCAATTGGAGGTGTACCTGTGGATATATTTCAAGGCCTACCTTCAAACTCAGTGCCTCTTTGCTTGACATCATGGGAAAATCTAAAGAAATCAGCCAAGACCTCAGAAAAAAAATTGTAGACCTCCACAAGTCTGGTTCATCCTTGGGAGTAATTTCAAATGCCTGAAGATACCACGTTCATCTGTACAAACAATAGTACGCAAGTATAAACACCATGGGACCACGCAGCCGTCATACCGCTCAGGAAGGAGACACGTTCTGTCTCCTAGAGAAGAACGTACTTTGGTGCGAAAAGTGCAAATCAATCCCAGAACAACAGCAAAGGACCTTGTGAAGATGCTGGAGGAAACAGGTACAAAAGTATCTATATCCACAGTAAAACGAGTCCTATATCGACATAACCTGAAAGGCCGCTCAGAAAGGAAGAAGCCACTGCTCCAAATCCGCCATAAAAAAGCCAGACTACGGTTTGCAACTGCACATGGGGACAAAGATCGTACTTTTTGGAGAAATGTCTAAATCTTAACTGAGTATACTGATAGTTCATCCATCTGTTAGTCTTCTACATATCTGCACATCAAATTCAGGAACGTAAACGCCTGCTCCTGTGTGCTCACTATCTGGGTGTTTGGATCCATCTGTGAAAAGCATAAAAACTTCTACCAATGTAATTGTCAACCAGTTTCCCTGTATCACTGACCTCTGACCAATCTTTCCTTTCTCTACCAAGGTTAGATCAACAACATGATCAGGGAGTAACCATGGATGCACATTCCCTATCACCACAGAAGGGCCAACCTCTAACTACCTCAAACCACTCTCATTAGCAAGCTTTCCAACTGTCCAACCAAAACCACTGCCTTGTCTACTAGTATATTCCCAACAGTCATCTAGAACAGTAGCAGTGGGATGCTCAACCTCACAGCTTTTCAACCTAACCCAATAACCTAACCCAATCTAACCCATTTTTATACCGTATATCCAAAGACA
Source organism: Oncorhynchus tshawytscha (assembly GCF_018296145.1). Taxonomy (NCBI): domain Eukaryota; kingdom Metazoa; phylum Chordata; class Actinopteri; order Salmoniformes; family Salmonidae; genus Oncorhynchus; species Oncorhynchus tshawytscha. Next base: position 26,862,873 of record NC_056434.1, on the reverse strand, counting down.
TCTCACCTGCTGTTAGAGGAATTCTAAATTCCTGTATGTTTTGTAGCCAAAACCAAATTCGCACTCTCTCTATTTCATTAATAAGTTGTAAATTTATTAATTATGCATGAAATAGATCGAGACCAGTCTTAAAAGTCAGGTAATAGCGTTTAATTCAAGTGAGTACTCCCTACATACACATTTTACCACAGGTTATAAACTGAAAATGACGTCAGTGTTTCCTAAATGTTCTATCTCTTCATGACACTAGTAGGGAGGCCCTATAGTTCTCGAGCCTTCCCTCCTCGCCTAAAGCCAAGGTCAGTCACTGTAAATCAGCATTCTAGACAGTCTGGAGATAGTCCGTCCCTGCCATCTGGAGATAGTTCATTCATTTGTACAAAGGAACAGACCGTCATTGTTACTAAACTCCTGACTATATTATATACAATTGGGAATGGGAGCAAGAGAGAAAATTCAGATATGTACAGTACATAATAGCATTTGGACTAGTCAGTCCTGATTGAAATGTATACATAATTAGTCATCATTGATAAAAATTCCCTTAACACCTGCCTCCAGTAGTAAGGCACATACAGATCTTGATTTAAATGCACCAATACATATCCTTAAATCTATATAGTGGATTCTGCCCAGCTCTGAAGCCAAGTCTTCAACGCTGTTCATAAACTATACACCTGTAATCAATTGTCGTCCTGATCAGAGCTCTATAAATATCCATCAACGATTGTCTGTCAGCACCCCATTCATAACCAGAGACCGAGTGCATAAGATTCACTACCTTCTTACACTTTGTTTAAACATTTAGGACATGATTTTCCCATGTATATCGCTCATTGAACCATAGACCCAAACATTTGTCCTTAACTCTCCCCATAGGCTGTCCATACAGAAACAACTGTATATTATCAGCAACTTCCTTCTTCGAGAACACAAAACAAGTCTTTGCCACTGACAATTTAAAACCTCAGTCAATCGACCATCTTTCAACATCCACTATAGCTTGTTGTATAGATTTGATCACATGAGAGACATTCCTTCCCCTCTTCCAAATAGCTCCATCATCAGCATATAGGAAAGCCCCCTACCTACATTCAAAAACACATCTTTAATCATAATGTTGAACAAAATTGGACTGATAGCACTGCCTTGAGGAGTACCATTGTCAACTCCATAGGCATCAGATAAAATGGATCATTTTTTAACTCAAAAAGAGCGATTGAATTAGTAGGTCAAAACCCAGTTATATAATCTCCCACCAATACCAAGTTTTTCCATCTTAATCAGTAGGCTTTCTCTCCACATACTGTAGTGTCATAAGCCTTTTCAATGTGAAAAAAAGACAGTAGCCATTACTTCCTTTGTGATCAGAGTTTTTTCAACATTACTCACCTTTACTAATGCATCCAAAGTAGATCAACCTTTACGGAATCCACTTTGACATTGACTCAATAAACCTCTATGATCCAGGAAATATGACTGTCTATTGACTGTCGTCTTTTCCATCAGTTTACACAGTTTAGAGGTATTGGTCTATAACTGTCCGCTCATGAAGAGTCCTTACCAGATCTCCAAATCTTATGAAATAATCCTAGAAGAACATGTATGACCTCATCAGGTAGATGCTAAAACATTACATGGCACAACCAATCATGACCTGGGGGGAGTATATCCCACAGCCTAAAGGCTGAACGCATCTCATATGCAGTAAAATCAGTATCCAAAGAAGAGTCAGCAGTATCCCTTTTCTTATTAACATGAGCATTTAAAATCTCACACCTGCGTTGCTTATATACTTGATCCAAAGTAACCCCACTATGTACCCTAGCAAATGTCTTCCCCAACAAGTCAGCTTTTTCTTTATCAGTTACGGCCATTTTTTGAGCCACAACCAAAACTGGAATGCAAGTAGACTTGCTTCTTTCAGTCATTTTCTTCAACATAGACCATACACCCCCCAGCTCAGTACCCCTGCCCATTGTAGAGCAGAACTGTCTCCAAGCATTTCTCTTGACAGACTTAATGACCCTGCATACTAAAGCTATCTTCCTTTGGAAATCAACTAGATTCTCAGGAGTAATATTCCTATGCAACACTCTGTAAGCCCTATTACTGTCTTGAATAGCTGCAGTGCACTCTTCAGTACACCAAGGAACCCCCTTTCCTTTCTCACCCACTTCACTCACTGGTACATATATACTTGCAGCACTCAAAATCAGAGGTTACAGAGGCAGCACATACATCCACTGGCCTCTCTAAAGACAACTGTCCAACAGACTTTAAGCAACGATCACCATCTTCTGAATGGTACCCTACCTGGAATAGTAACATCACAGTTCATGGTACAGCAAATTGGGAAATGATCACTTCCAACAGTAGAATCATTCATCCCATTCCATTCACACATAGATGCAATAGAGTACGAAGCCATTGAGGTCCAGGCAGGATGTAACCCCTCTAACAACATCAACTCTTGTATCACATCCATCGTTAAGACATACACCACCACCTACTGTACTGGAGTGTGAGGCCAGTTACGGCCTAACTATATACATTAAATGATCTTCATTAGTCCTGTTCCTCCAAAAAAAGTGAAATTGAGCCCCAGACAACACTTCCCTCCCATTTCCTCCCCCCAATACACCACCCAAACACCAAACCTGTCCAGCCTCTCTAACCCTTTCACACAATCTCTCCCTATCTACGTCATACAGTTCACAAAATATCAACACATGCTCCACCATTTTCTCCACTAAACACTCATCACATGGGCCTGTTTCATGTCTCTCTATAATCATTGCCAGGTCGCAGTTGTAAATGAGAACTTGTTCTCAACTGGCCTACCTGGTTAAATAAAGGTGAAATAAAATAAAATAAAACATCCACAACATCCTAACCCCCCATGCCAGAGACAAATCTTCCACAACTCCCACAGCTTCTTGTAAATTTGTCATCACATATTTCACATTCCCACCTCTCTTCCATACAGCCCTCAATGCTATCAACGGCATACAAGGCCACACCCACTCCCTGTCCCCCCTCAAATATGTCATCTATCATCAGGGTGAACAACACTGGACTAACCACACTTCCCTGAGGAGTACACTGTTCACATCAAACCACATTGACAATTCTGACCCCACCCTCACCCGTATGACATCGATCGAACAGAAAGTCCATGATCCAATTATACAGAATCCCTCAATGCCAAACAGAAGTCCATGGGAGACGTGAAAAAATCTTCCTTAGTTATTAATTTTCTCGAAATCTAACGGCACAAATTAGATTTGATACAATGTCTTAAGTAGTTGAACATGTTATTACTCCAACCTCGTGAAAGTGACAAACTGACATGTTTTCATTTTGATCAAAAACAACTTGAAATCGAAAGTGCCTTTGATTTGACGACATGCACATGCACAGGTCGGCGAGATACGACCGCCATGGCTCGAAGGGATCTAGCTTTTGTCAAATTAATGTCGAACCTAACCCTTTTCCTAACCTTAAACTATTCTCCTAACTCAAGATGTTAATTCTCCTTAACTGCTATGAAGCATCAAATCTGACGTTAGTTTGACAAAAACTGGATCCCTTCTAGCCATGACCCCGTTAGACCTGATGACGTATTTCTATGCATGAGTTCAGCTAGCCAATGTCACCATGACACCACCTACAAGTGTGATTGGGGATTTCTATTGTAGAAGCAGTTTAAGTCTATCTTCATACTGTACTGTGTTTGCTACTTTGACATTACTTTTGGTGCTTTCAAGACATCTGGTGACACGTTCAGAACAACTTGGAACTGGGCCGACTTCAGTGCGTTCTAAACAACTGGGAACCCGGGAAAAAACGATTTGAAAGGTAATCCAACTCGTAATTCCAACTCGGGAACTCTGGCATCTTTCTACTCTTTCTAGAGCTCCGACTTTCTGACCTGAAGATCTCTGACTTCATGATTTGACCTCATATTTTTTTTTAGAATTCCCAGTAGTTTTGAACACGGCATGGGAACTTTAAAAAAAAATCATGACGTCGGTCCGAGTTTCCGACTTGGAATTCCGAGTTGGATGACTGTTCAAAATGATTTTTCCCAGTTGGAGCTAGTTTTTCACAGTTGTCTGTCACGCGCACATAGGGCCAAATCTAACGTTGACACAAAATAACAAATAGCCTGGTACCCCATGTAACTAGTGGGTGTAGATTAACTTCTGGTTAGTTAACAGTATATTTTCTGATACCTACAAAATTACAATTACATTTCCTAAAAGCAATGTCAGAAGTGGGATTTGAACCCATGCCTCCAGGGGAGACTACAACCTGAACGCAGCGCCTTAGACCACTCGGACATCCTGATGTTCATGTATCAGAAGATTATAACATATATGAACACAGTTTTCGGACTAGCAATTGTCTAATAAGACAGTTGAAAAGATAGTTAGTGATAATAGTACGGCGAATAACAACTGAATAAATAATGAAACAAGGAAGTTTATCTGCGAGCAAGCAAGCAAATGAGCAGCTAGCTATCATGCATAATTCCTAGCAGCTAGCTAATGTTAGCACAAGGTTTCAAACTCTAGGCAGAGGTTTCTGTCTCCTGATGTGACCTCCTGGCATCACTGCAGCACGCACTCAGCCTGTGTTGATGGAGATGTCTCCAGGTGCCACTACTGCATACTTGGGGGAAGGAAGGAGCAAGAACAAGACCTCCTGAGGACCATAGACAACCTTAAATATCTTATTCATAGTCTAGGTACATGTTGACAGAGGTGTCTGACTCGCTGTCCTTACTTCAGTGTTACTGTTGTAGTGAAAGAGGGGATTCATGACTCACCTGGGGTGTAATTTCGGGGAGTCACTCGATCTGGGTTGTCCCTGCCCTGTGTGTCTACACAACCAGCCTACAGGCAGCAATGCTTCCTAATGTAGGATGGGCTATGCTCCAAAAATACTCCCGCTCTGTCAGGAGAAGAGTATTTATGTCTCAGCGTTTGCACAAGCATGAGAGAAAAATAAGATGAAGGATGCATTGTTCCAGTGACGGTCTGAGGAGAGTTAAATCAAATAAAATCAAATGTATTTATATAGCCCTTCGTACATCAGCTGATATCTCAAAGTGCTGTACAGAAACCCAGCATAAAACCCCAAATAGCAAGCAATGCAGGTGTTGAAGCAAGTTGGCTAGGGAAAACTCCCTAGAAAGGACAAAACCTAGGCAGAAACCAAGAGATGAACCAGGCTATGAGAGGTGGCCAGTCCTCTTCTGGCTGTGCCGGGTGGAGATTATAACAGAACATGGCCAAGATGTTAAAACGTTCATGAATGACCAGCATGGTCAAATAATAATAATCACAGTAGTTGTCGAGGGTGCAGCAAGTCAGCACCTCAGGAGTAAATGTCGAGTGGCTTTTCATAGTCGATCATTAAAAGTATCTCTACCACTCCTGCTGTCTCTAGAGAATTGAAAACAGCAGGTCTGGGACAGGTAGCACGTCCGGGGAACAGGTCAGGATTCCATAGCCGCAGGCAGAACAGTTGAAACTGGAGCAGCCGCACGGCCAGGTGGACTGGGGACAGCAAGGAGTCATCATGCCAGGTAGTCCTGAGGCATGGTCCTAGGGCTCTGGTCCTCCGAGAGAGAGAAAGAGAGAATTAGAGAGAGCATACTTAAATTCACACAGGACACCGGATAAGACAGGAGAAGTACTCCAGATATAACAAACTGACCCTAGCACCCCGACACACTACTGCAGCATAAATACTGGAGGCTGAGACAGGAGGGGTCAGGAGACACTGTGGCCCCATCCAATGATACCCCCGGACAGGGCCAAACAGGAAGGATATAACCCCACCCACTTTGCCAAAGCACAGCCCCCACACCACTAGAGGGATATCTTCAACCACCAACTTACCATCCTGAGACAAGTCCCGAGTATAGCCCACAAAGATCTCCGCCACGGCACAACCCAAGGGTGGTGCCAACCCAGAAAGGAAGATCACATCAGTGACTCAACCCACTCAAGTGACGCACCCCTCCTAGGGACGGCATAAAAGAGCACCAGTAAGCCAGTGACTCAGCCCCTGTAATAGGGTTAGAGGCAGAGAATCCCAGAGGAAAGAGGGGAACCGGCCAGGCAGAGACAGCAAGGGCGGTTCGTTGCTCCAGAGCCTTTCCATTCACCTTCACACTCCTGGGCCAGACTACACTCAATCATATGACCCACTGAAGAGATGAGTCTTCAGTAAAGACTTAAAGGTTGAGACAGAGTCTGCGTCTCTCACATGGGTAGGTAGACCATTCCACAAAAATGGAGCTCTATAGGAGAAAGCCCTGCCTCCAACTGTTTGCTTAGAAATTCTAGGGACAATTAAGAGTCCTGCATCTTGTGACCGTAGCGTACGTGTAGGTATGTATGGCAGGACCAAATCAGAGAGATAGGTAGGAGCAAGCCCATGTAATGCTTTGTAGGTTAGCAGTAAAACCTTGAAATCAGCCCTTGCCTTGTCAGGAAGCCAGTGTAGAGAGGCTAGCACTGGAGTAATATGATCAAAGTTTTTGGTTCTAATCAGGATTCTAGCAGCCTTATTTAGCACTAACTGAAGTTTATTTAGTGCTTTATCCGGGTAGCCGGAAAGTAGAGCATTGCAGTAGTCTAACCTAGAAGTAACAAAAGCATGGATGAATTTTTCTGCATCATTTTTGGACAGAAAGATTCTGATTTTTGCAATGTTACGTAGATGGAAAAAAGCTGTCCTTGAAACAGTCTTGATATGTTCGTCAAAAGAGAGATCAGGGTCCAGAGTAACGCCGAGGTCCTTTACAGTTTTATTTGAGACGACTGTACAACCATTAAGATTAATTGTCAGATTCAACAGAAGATGTCTTTGTTTCTTGGGACCTAGAACAAGCATCTCTGTTTTGTCCGAGTTTGAAAGTACAAAGTTTGCAGCCATCCACTTCCTTATGTCTGAAACACAGGCGAGGGCAATTTTGGGGCTTCACCATGTTTAATTGAAATGTACAGCTGTGTGTCATCCGCATAGCAGTGAAAGTTAACATTATGTTTTCAAATGACATCCCCAAGAGGTCAAATATATAGTCAAAACAATAGTGGTCCTAAAACGGAACCTTGAGGAACACCAAAATGTACAGTTGATTTGTCAGAGGACAAACCATTCACAGAGACAAACTGATATCTTTCCGACAGATAAAATCTAAACCAGGCCAGAACTTGTCCATGTAGACCAATTTGGGTTTCCAATCTCTCCAAAAGAATGTGGTGATCGATGGTATCAAAAGCAGCACTATGGTCTAGGAGCACGAGGACAGATGCAGAGCCTCGGTCTGATGCCATTAAAAGGTCATTTACCACCTTCACAAGTGCAGAGTTAATAGCTCCCCCTGGTGTGAACACTTGGACCAGTGATTATTTTATTAAAACTTATCCACTCACTGACTGTATATCACTATACACCAGACTTGACCTTTACAGCCTGCCATGTTGTTTTCATATCCTCTCTGACCTCCCAAAAAGGGAGTCACATAGTAGTGGTGTGTGACTAGTCATACTGGTCAACTGTCATCGTCACCTAGGTGCTATGTGGAAGAAGTTCTGTGAGCGGTGGACACCCAATTTTCCCGAAATCTTACCGTCACAGCATTCCTCAGTCTCTCTTTTGGGTGGGGCAGAATGATCACCGGGTTGTTTGCCCCCTGTGTCAGCAGGACAGAGGGGCTTGTGTGTGTCAGCAAAAGCAAACACCACCCAAGCGATGTAACAGCACAGTGAGAATCTGCTACCATCAGAGTGATTAGAGATGTTATTGTTAGAGATGTTATTGTTCCCTCCACTTTCCACTCACGCAATTCCATAGGCCTCATTTCCTATTTACAGTCACTGAGAATTAACCAAATATGTCACACTCTGTAGCAAGGAGGAGCAAGAAATGCAAGAAATGTCCCTCATATTGTTTCTCTTGTAGTGTGTCTTCTTACTCCAATATTGGAATATGACTTCCTGACACACGGTCTGGCTGGCAAACACACGTACCTCTTGCACACTCACCATTCAATTACTCCTAAATTGTAACTTCACACAGCCTAATAAGTACAACTGATAGTGAGCATGTACACACTCAAAAAGTACTCTATTATATGTTATTACTATATTGTATATTAGTAGTAGAATGGTGGACTTGAATCCTATGACTTGGACTTAAGTTGAGTCTCACAAATGTAATAACGACTTGAACTTGGAGCGTTGACCCTCATGACATGACATTGAACGACAGATGATACATGAGATGACATTTCAACAGCATGCGTTCCAGTATAAACATTTCCCTTCTTGCTTTTACTATTATTCTTTAACATTGGGACATAGAGACATCATATGGATAGGTAAAAAGATCACCGTTATGATATTTCAACACAATGTATTTTAGTAGAAGTACCCTTCCCACTTTTCTCATAATTTCAGTATAAATACACTTTCAGCTTTTTAATTAACTAAGCAAGTTAGTTAAGAACAAATATTTTTTTACAATGACAGCCTACCCCAGCCAAACCATAACCTGGACAACACTGGGGCAATTGTGCCTCACCCTATGGGACTCCCAATCACAACCAGTTGTGATACAGCCTGGAACTGAGTGCCTCTAGCACTGAGATGCAGTGCTTTAGACCGCTGAGCCACTCAGGAGCCCCAGATTTCACTGTATTGGATGTGTAATCGATGTCCTATAGTTGATGTTAAATGTTTGTTTAAATGGATGTTGAACTTTTTTAAATTTAAAACCAGCTTGGGTTTAATTGTTTTGCTTTACCATGTGCCAGGAAAAATAGCTCCAGTCAATGTCCTGGACTGCATTTCAGCTGAACAAAATGTTATTTTCCTTCTCAAGTATATCATGCTGTAAACTTATTCAACTTGTATATTTTGTAATTGGTGACTTTCAGGCTTTATACATGAAGAATAAAAGTGGCCATGTATGCAAAGCATTTACTGGAAAACTGTTGGATTAGTAAAAGTGTGCCCTATGCCCTGAACCCTTTATCTGCTTAACAGAGGACACTTAGATCACCGTGGGAGAAAAAGGTTCCCGCACACGGCTGACACAAACTATAGTAAATATTTGGGCTCTCATGCTTTTTTCAGTAGAAGTAAAATATTGAAGTAGGCAGAGCTTGTGCTTCCCAATTCAAGCTTGTACACACACGCACGCACGCATGTGCACGCATCCAATCACGCACATATCCTCAAACACACACACGCACGCACGCATGCACGCATGGGCACGCATCCAATCACGCACGTACACACACACACACACACGCACGCACGCATGCACGCATGGGCACGCATCCAATCACGCACGTACACACACACACAAACACGCACGCACGCATGGGCACGCATCCAATCACACACGTACACGTACACACACACACACACGCACGCATGCACGCATGGGCACGCATCCAATCACGCACGTACACACACACACACACGCACGCACAGATTGTGGGTACACCTCTGTACTGGATCTCCACAGAGTGTGATGTCAGAGGTCAGGGAGAACAGTGAACAGGAGGTGTGTATGAGTGAACATGTGTGTTTGAGCACTAGGACAGGGCCGTTCCTCTCCAGTATAAATACTGGGTCCTAGTGGAGAAGGGTAGAAAAGTGATGCATACACCTTCAGGACTGTGTGAAAAGACGAAAGAGGAGTCAAACTTATCATAAAAGGAGGTTACACGGCAGAGAAGAGAAGATTCACAGAGGAGTTATTTACCACAAAGAGTGGAGAATGACTGACCAAAACGGTAAGGGATTTACCGTTATTTCACATATTTTTTAAACCATTGGTAGTGCCCTCCGAAGTAGAGGAGACAAATATTACAAGCAATTTCTATGTCTGTGAAAAATGTGCTGCCGGATGAATTCACAGCCGTGTGTTAAGGTCACTCATTCTAATTTAAGCAATGCATACCAGGAGAGCATGAGACCAACAGGGTCACATGCGCTAATCATACAAATATGAGGATGGAGCAGAGGTGTTATCTGACAAAGTTTATTCTCAAATGTGTACATTTTTAAATTTAAACAGAATATACAGTAGATCTGTGTTCTCCTTGTCAAAAATGAAAGTTGGTCTGTTCCTGTCTGTGTCTCTGTGTGTGATCATAGTATATGGCACACAAGTGTGTCTAACCTCAGGAATGGCTGAAGGATGACTTCAGTTTGATGGCTTAGATTGGTCTCTTTTGTGCCAATCTGACCTGGGCAAACCAGGTCTATACTTACTTATTACTTGATGGTTTATAAAGAACATCTGCAAAAAGCATCAAACTTTGTTATTCACCTCTGTTCTTTAAAAAAATCTTTATCCCGCGCTACTGTTACAATATAGGATTAACATACATTTCTGGCAATCATTGTCATAACCCTTTAATATCAAAACAGCAATATTAATGTTTTCACACAGTGCCACATGCTTGAGTGGAGTTGTCTACCGACGGTAGCTGCTATAAATATGAAGTCGGGTCCTTGATTTTATGACTCACACTGATAGTCAGGCTCAAATAGATGACTTGTCTGACCTTTCTGTGGTTTGACCTGTACAACATGGGACAATTGTGATTGATATGACTAAACTAGAGATCTCTCTATAAATATGAATATCTACAAGAGTAATAGTACAGGTGTGGTCTGGTTACCCCCTAAAACATCCTCTTGAACTCATTATTTGTAACTATACAGTAGAATATTTTTTTTTAGAAGTGACTGAACCCTATGCTTTTTATTTATTTGTGTTCCAGGTGTATTTATGGGGATGGACCTGCTTTGCCAGGTGAACAGCCATGCCCATCGTACAGAGGAGATGGCCGTGGAAAGGCTGCTGGTTCGTCGGGGGCAGCCCTTCTCCCTTGCCTTGCAGTGCCACACAACCCTGCCCCCTAAACACAAACTAGCCATAATCTTGCATCTAGGTAAGTAACTCAAGGACAAGGACCATAAGCTTAAGTCAGCAATAGAGTGGATACTACTGCACAGTGGGAGGAGGAGTTAGTTATGATTGACAAATACAAAAAATAAAATGGTCTGGTAAAACAGCTTTGACTGCCAGTATATGTGTGGTTTTGTTTGTGTGTTTAGGTAAGGAGGGTGAGGTGGTGGTGAAGGTGTTGGATGCCCGTGCTGGCAGGGACAAGTGGTGGTTCCGCCAGCAGGGGGCTCAGAGTGAGGTGCTGCTGACGATCCACAGCCCAGCAGACGCCCCTGTGGGACTCTACAGTGTGACAGTGCTGCTCCTCTCCCCTGACGGACACATCCTGGAGAAGACAACACCAGAGACGTTCTACCTGCTCTTCAACCCCTGGTGCAAAGGTGAGCTCACACATGCATGTCCTGCGTGCATATGCACACACACACTAGTTGAATCAGTGAAGAAGTATTGAAAGTGCTCAGTGTTGCGGCACTGCACCCTGTCCTGTTTTATTTGCTCTTTTGGTAAGGTGGAGGGCTCAGGGAGGTGCCACTCTCAGAAGGTCAGAGTCAGGGAAGATACTGTCTTCAGTTGTGTATTTGAGTCTGTCCCTGTGATTACTTTGAAATACATTTGAGCCGAACATGAAATTATAACAACATATAGAAAAATATGAAATTAGTGGAACACATTGCTTATATGAAAGTTGTCAGTTGTGTGATATCACTACAACAAGAATGCCTCACTCTTCTCTGAGTCTTTATTTTTCTCCCTCCCAGCTGACTCTGTGTACCTCCCTGACGAGGAGCTGCTAGAGGAGTACATCCTGAATGAAAATGGCCTCCTTTACCAGGGTTCCTGGGACCAGATTTCCTCACTACCCTGGAACTTTGGACAGGTAGCAAAGAAACAGCACTTCTGAAGGACAGACAGCCAACACAGCTGAGATAGAATAGAGAGCCCAAACCTGTTGATCCCATTATCAACCCATCGATCCAATGAGAACCAGATCTCAGTGATGTGCAGCCTGAATCACAGTTCTAGCTGAGGCATTCCAAACAGAAAGATTAACAACGGGGCATGTGGGTGGGTGTTGGCAGCCAGTGGTTTCTGTCAAGTCTGTAGGCTTGATGGTGGCCTGTGTGAATTGTCACAGCTTGGTGTCGTTTGGAGACACCATGCACCAGCTGGCAGAGGAAATGTCTCTGGTCGATGTAAGACATTTTTACACTGGATGTGTGAAAATGCCAACCACTCAAACGTGGGTTTTTCTCATCTGAGAGAGACAGAGACATAGTCACATAGACATTGAGAAAGAGACAGACAAACAACCTGCATGGCTTATTGTCTCCATCCAGTGAGGTGAAAGTACATAGAGTCACAGTCACAATCAACAATTCTATGTATGTATTTTTAACACTGGTTTGAGATGTGTATCTACGTCATCATGAGCTCACTTAATGCATTCTCATAATATTTTTACGTATAATCCCTCGTCATTTTTCATAGTTTGAACAAGATGTGGTGGACATCTGTTTTGAAATCCTGGACAATTCACCTGCTGCACTGACAAACCCAGAGATGGACACAGCCAACCGAGCAGACCCAGTGTACGTGAGCAGGACAATTACTGCCATGGTAAGGGTCACCCTATAACTTCATTATTTCTACACATTGGGAACAGTTATAATCTCACAGTAATTAACCTGCCTGCTCTACACCTGTGCAGGTGAATGCTAATGATGACCTTGGCGTGGTGTCGGGCCGTTGGGACGGGAAGTACGATGACGGGGTGCCGCCCACACGTTGGACTGGCAGTGTGCCCATCCTCAGGCGCTGGAGTGAGGCCGGGGCACAGAGGGTGCGCTACGGACAGTGCTGGGTGTTCTCAGGCGTAGCCTGTACAGGTGAGAGACACATATGTGGACAATTACAAATACCTAGGTATTTGGTTAGATTGTAAACTCTCCTTCCAGACTCACATTAAGTACCTCCAATCCAAAATTAAATCTAGAATCGTCTTCCTATTTTTGCAATAAAGGATCCTTCACTCATGCTGGCAAACATACCCTCGTAAAACTGACTATCCTACCGATCCTTGACTTCGGCGATGTCATTTATAAAATAGCCTCCAACACTCTACTCAGCAAATTGGATGCAGTCTATCACAGTGCCATCGGTTTTGTCACCACATCCCCATATACTACCCATCACTGCGACCTGTATGCTGGATGCGACCTCGTTGGCTGGCTCTCGTTGGCTGGCCCTCGCTTCATATTCGTTGCCAAACCCACTGGCTCCAGGTCATCTATAAGTCTTTGCTAGGTAATGCCCCGCCTTATCTCAGCTCACTGGTCACCACAGCAGCACCCACCCGTAGCACGCGCTCCAGCGGTATATTTCACTGGTCACCCCCAAAGCCTATTCCCCCTTTGGCCGCCTTTCCTTCTAGTTCTCTGCTGCCAATGACTGGAACGAATTGCAAAAATCACTGAAGCTTGAGACTCTATTCTCCCTCACTAACTTTAGGCATTAGCTGTCAGAGCAGCTCACAGATCACTGCACCTGTACATAGCCCATCTGTAAATAGCCCATCTGTAAATAGTCCATCCAACTACCTCATCCCCATATTATTTATTATTATTATTTTGCTCCTTTGCACCCCAGTATCTCTACTTCCACATTCATCTTCTGCACATCTATCACTCCAGTGTTTAATTGCTAAATTGTAATTACTTCACCGCTATGACCTATTTATTACCTTACCTCCCTAATCTTACCTCATTTGCACACACTGTATATAGATTGTTTTCCTATTGTGTTATTGACTGTACGTTTGTTTATTCCATGTGTAACTATGTGTTGTTGTTTGTGTCTCACTGCTTTGCTTTATCTTGGCCAAGTCGCAGTTGTAAATGAGAACTTGTTCTCAACTGGCCTACCTGGTTAAATAAAGGTGAAATAAAAATTAAATAAAAACATAGGAGACAACACACTGACACAAGATGGCTCTCTCGTTTTGGCTCTCTCTCAGCTAATTTCCTAACACTCTCTGGTTCTATATTCGCACTATCAAATATTTCATTCAGCTACAGTATATTAAGCTATAAACAGACTATATGCTGTTTGCTGATTGGTTCCTTTCTCTCACCCATCACACAGTTCTTCGCTGTCTGGGCATACCCACTCGCCCAGTTACAAACTACTCTTCTGCCCATGACACTGATGGCAACCTGAATGTGGACTATCTGTATGATGAGCAGCTGGAGAGTGTGTCTGAAGGCAGGAAGGACATGATCTGGTAAGGCTCACAACCTACACTTCTATAGTTTTCATGTTCATGTCATGAACTTCGTTGAGGAAAAGATTATGATTATTAGAAAGCAAATTACGGACTCTTCTTTAAACCTGCGTATTCCTCCAAACCTCAGTTGTCCTGAGTCTGCACAACTCTGCCAGGACCTAGGATCAAGAGAGACGCTCAAGTGTTTTAGTACTATATCTCTTGACACAATGATGAAAATAATCATGGCCTCTAAACCTTCAAGCTGCATACTGGACCCTATTCCAACTAAACTACTGAAAGAGCTGCTTCCTGTGCTTGGCCCTCCTATGTTGAACATAATAAACGGCTCTCTATCCACTGGATGTGTACCAAACTCACTAAAAGTGGCAGTAATAAAGCCTCTCTTGAAAAAGCCAAACCTTGACCCAGAAAATATAAAAAACTATCCGCCTATATCGAATCTTCCATTCCTCTCAAAAATTTTAGAGAAGGCTGTTGCTCAGCAACTCACTGCCTTCCTGAAGACAAACAATGTATACGAAATGCTTCAGGCTGGTTTTAGACCCCATCATAGCACTGAGACGGCACTTGTGAAGGTGGTAAATGACATTTTAATGGCATCGGACCGAGGCTCTGCATCTGTCCTCGTGCTCCTAGACCTTAGTGCCGCTTTTGATACCATCGATCACCACATTCTTTTGGAGAGATTGGAAACCCAAATTGGTCTACACGGACAAGTTCTGGCCTGGTTTAGATCTTATCTGTCGGAAAGATATCAGTTTGTCTCTGTGAATGGTTTGTCCTCTGACAAATCAACTGTAAATTTCGGTGTTCCTCAAGGTTCCGTTTTAGGACCACTATTGTTCTCACTATATATTTTACCTCTTAGGGATGTTATTCGAAAACATAATGTAAACTTTCACTGCTATGCGGATGACACACAGCTGTACATTTCAATGAAACATGGTGAAGCCCCAAAATTGCCCTCGCTAGAAGCATGTGTTTCAGACATAAGGAAGTGGATGGCTGCAAACTTTCTACTATTAAACTCGGACAAAACAGAGATGCTTGTTCTAGGTCCCAAGAAACAAAGAGATATTCTGTTGAATCTGACAATTAATCTTAATGGTTGTACAGTCGTCTCAAATAAAACTGTGAAGGACCTCGGCGTTACTCTGGACCCTGATCTCTCTTTTGAAGAACATATCAAGACCATTTCAAGGACATCTATCTTTTTTCCATCTACGTAACATTGCAAAAATCAGAAACTTTCTGTCCAAAAATGATGCAGAAAAATTAATCCATGCTTTTGTCACTTCTAGGTTAGACTACTGCAATGCTCTATTTTCCGGCTACCCGGATAAAGCACTAAATAAACTTCAGTTAGTGCTAAATACGGCTGCTAGAATCCTGACTAGAACCAAAAAATTTGATCATATTACTCCAGTGCTAGCCTCTCTACACTGGCTTCCTGTCAAAGCAAGGGCTGATTTCAAGGTTTTACTGCTAACCTACAAAGCATTACATGGGCTTGCTCCTACCTATCTCTCTGATTTGGTCCTGCCGTACATACCTACACGTACGCTACGGTCACAAGACGCAGGCCTCCTAATTGTCCCTAGAATTTCTAAGCAAACAGCTGGAGGCAGGGCTTTCTCCTATAGAGCTCCATTTTTATGGAACGGTCTGCCTACCCATGTCAGAGACGCAAACTCGGTCTCAACCTTTAAGTCTTTACTGAAGACTCATCTCTTCAGTGGGTCATATGATTGAGTGTAGTCTGGCCCAGGAGTGGGAAGGTGAACGGAAAGGCTCTGGAGCAACGAACCCCCTTGCTGTCTCTGCCTGGCCGGTTCCCCTCTTTCCACTGGGATTCTCTGCCTCTAACCCTATTACAGGGGCTGGGTCACTGGCTTACTGGGGCTCTCTCATGCCGTCCCTGGAGGGGGTGCGTCACCTGAGTGGGTTGATTCACTGTTGTGGTCATTCTGTCTGGGTTGGCGCCCCCTTGGGTTGTGCCGTGGCGGAGATCTTTGTGGGCTATACTCAGCCTTGTCTCAGGATGGTAAGTTGGTGGTTGAAGATATCCCTCTAGTGGTGTGGGGGCTGTGCTTTGGCAAAGTGGGTGGGGTTATATCCTTCCTGTTTGGCCCTGTCCGGGGTGACCTCGGATGGGGCCACAGTGTCTCCTGACCCCTCCTGTCTCAGCCTCCAGTATTTATGCTGCAGTAGTTTATGTGTCGGGGGCTGGGGTCAGTTTGTTATATCTGGAGTACTTCTCCTGTCCTATTCGGTGTCCTGTGTGAATCTAAGTGTGCGTTCTCTAATTCTCTCCTTCTCTCTTTCTTTCTCTCTCTCGGAGGACCTGAGCCCTAGGACCTGAGCTCCAGGACTACCTGACATGATGACTCCTTGCTGTCCCCAGTCCACCTGGCCATGCTGCTGTTCCAGTTTCAACTGACCTGAGCCCTAGGACCATGCCCCAGGACTACCTGACATGATGACTCCTTGCTGTCCTCCACCTGGCCATGCTGCTGCTCCAGTTTCAACTTCCACCTGACTGTGCTGCTGCTCCAGTTTCAACTGTTCTGCCTTATTATTATTCGACCATGCTGGTCATTTATGAACATTTGAACATCTTGGCCATGTTCTGTTATAATCTCCACCCGGCACAGCCAGAAGAGGACTGGCCACCCCACATAGCCTGGTTCCTCTCTAGGTTTCTTCCTAGGTTTTGGCCTTTCTAGGGAGTTTTTACTAGCCACCGTGCTTCTACACCTGCATTGCTTGCTGTTTGGGGTTTTAGGCTGGGTTTCTGTACAGCACTTTGAGATATCAGCTGATGTACGAAGGGCTATATAAATAAATTTGATTTGATTTGATTTGATTTGATGTTGCTTTCATTTCTAGATATCAGCTTAGAATTATGCAGAATCAGCACTGTATGATTGTGTGTGTGGGTGTAGGAACTACCATTGCTGGGTGGAGTCCTGGATGGACAGGGAGGATCTTCCTAAAGGCTATGATGGGTGGCAGGCTCTGGATCCCACCCCACAGGAGAGGAGTGATGGTACGGTCCCACTTCATATTCATGACCAGTCTTGGTTTACTATTCCCTTTAAAAATCTATTTTTTTTTATGGTTGGGCTACTACAGGAAGTTACATTTCATACATGTTTTTCTGTAAAGTAGTTTTTCTTGCCCTCATCCCTATCTCCTCCTTCTCAGGGGTGTACTGTTGTGGGCCCTGTCCAGTGAAGGCAGTGAGGGACGGTGATGTGGGGATGAAGTATGATGCAGCCTTCGTGTTCTCGGAGGTGAACGCAGACCTGGTCACCTGGATCGTCTACCCAGATGGCCAACGCTCACAAGTTTCCCTCAACCAGAATACAGTGGGCCAAAACATCAGCACCAAGAGTGTGTACGGAGACTACAGAGAGGACATCACTAAACATTACAAATACCCCGAAGGTATTCACTTCCTTCCCTTAAACAAACATACTGTAATGTTCACACCTGCACAAATACTAGCACAGATGGGAAGAGAACCTAAAGAGTACAGTAGACTGTTACACACTACAAATACCCCCAAGGGAAGGGTGTCACTTTGGACACATACCACACGAACACACCGTTAATTTAACAGTATGACATCCTCCTTCCTTTCTACCAGGTTCAGTGAAGGAGCGTGAGGTGTATGAGAAGGCAGGACGGCGGGTAACGCAGCCGAATGGGGCACCAGGGCAGCTGGAGCTGAAGATCAAACACGCCCAGGCCATCCTGGGGACAGACTTTGATGTGATAGTGGAGGTGCACAACGTCGGTGGAGAGGACACCCCGGCCCAGCTCACTGTGACGTCCAATGCTGTCACCTACAACAGCCTCCACCGGGGGGAGTGCCATAGGAAGACTGCCAGCCTGACCGTGCCAGCCCAGAAAGGTGGGCCTCAACTGCCATCACACAATCAAACTTTTGAACTAGTGTGAGACCCTGTGTTTGATTTATTTTTTAGCGGCACTGGGTCAGTCTGACCCCTGGTGTTCTTGTATGTTTAGGAACCAAGTTAACAGTGCAAAACTATACCATGGAAAAAGTGTGAAACAATACAATAACATACTTTCTCCTCTCATCCCTATTATTCTCACAGCTCATAAGGAAGTGCTGCGGCTACGGTACGATCACTACGGGGCATGTGTGTCTGAGCATAACCTGATCAGGGTCACAGCACTACTCCAGGTCAGCGGCCAGCCCGAAGTCGTCGTACAAGAGGTCAACATCCAACTGAGCATGCCTCAGCTCCATGTCAAGGTACTATCTGGAACTGGAAATGGCTCTGGTGAAGCAATGCTTAAATTGAGTACTATTGGTCATGAGAATGGATATGTTCAAGTGCAAACAGTGGTTTATAGTATATTGATTTAAGGTTGTTTGTTACTGAAATGATCATTTCTGATGATGCCTGCATTGTCCATGTTCTTTCTCCAGGTAGTGGGAGATGCAGTTGTATCTCGGAAATTGATTGCCCACATCAGCTTTACCAATCCACTGCCTATTACCCTCAGAGGGGGCGTGTTTACTGTTGAGGGGGCAGGTCTGACAGCAGCGCGGGAGATCCAAGCACCGTAAGTATCTCTGTGTGTTGTATGTGAGAGAGGAGATCCAATCTTCATTGAATTTGTATTTGCTTTTTCAGCAATGAGAGAATGTATGTAGACCTGAAACTCTTTAAAACCCAGGGCTCTTTAAGATCTCACACCCTGTGCAGCAGCTGCAGATTTAAAGAGGGTAGCATCTCAGAGAGCTTTTGGCTGCTACTGTAAATTCCTCAGCAAAGACATAGTCTGACCGCATTGCATGAGTATAAATAACAAGATCTGCTTTTCTCTCGCTCCACCTCCCTTAAAAACACAAAGAGAGAGCCTGACATATCCTCCTCATCCCAGGCCAACGATGATTAAACCGGCCTAGCGTGGCTCTCCAGGACCACAGGCCAAATGTTACCACACATAACCTCCAAAAAGAGATGCCAGTGTAAACATATGCCCTCAGACTAAACACAGGATAATATCTCTGCTGGCCATCTGGGTGAATTTAACATTCTTTGACAAAACATCACACTTTCTGGAAGGACCTAGCCTACCTCATTTTTTGGTCATCTCATGTAGCTCAAGTGTGAAAAAAAAAATCCACATTTTCATAGCAGCACTAGGGTTGGGCAGTCATATCGTTTCTGTACCATACTGGGGTATACGGTATTACCAAAGATTTTTTATAAATAACCCAAGATAGACCAGAACTTAATCATAGTGGGCCAGACAAGCAAGGTGGGCAGAGCCAAGCATGAGCTAGTGAGATCCTATTGGTGTGTTCTAGCATTTATTTGCATATTTCCGTTAGGGAATACCGACTCTGTGAAATGGGCGTGTGAAATACTCAATTCGCCCTTGCACTCCTTCTAAACAATGCCATTTTTAAAACTTTGGCAAAGGGTAAAGTCTACAAAATGCAGTCCACTCGGTTTGTTACACATAGTTTTGGAAACAGAAAACTGTATGGAGATCAAATGTTTTATAGATGAGAAAATGTACAGAATGTCGGCAAAAATCCATCTCGCTCCATCTTCTCCCACTGCCGGCCACTGGGCTTCCTCTCATCACCATATTTGGTAATGATTGGAAACACCAACCGGATGCTTCACATTTATTCATCCGGTGAAATATCCTGCTCATTGTTCCATCCGTGGTATTACCGAATGTGCATGCACACAAGGGGCGGTATTTAAAAAAACACAAAAAAATACAAATGTAGGCAGCAGGGATCTTGATCCAGGAGGGGATTGAATGTCTCTGCTGTAAACAAGAAGCTTGACTTTGACATCTAGCCACATAGCTAGCCAGTTAGCAAACAAAATGCATAGCTGGTGCCCTGAGATGAATCATTTATTTGACACCCCTTAGATTTCTTATAGTCATACTTAATTTATTAGCAGTGGCGTATGAGTTTCCCCAAACCCAATAAACACTTTTACAAGGGAGTATTGAAAATCATACCATCTGTATTTTGAAATACCCTGGCATACGGTATAAAAGGTACAGTATATCACCCAAGCCTAAGCAGCACATAGGCACAACTGTAATTTCTGGCAGATAATCGAGTTTACAATTCCAGCAGACCTGAATGTTAAACAATTTGTGTGGTCTTTCCCAGAAATATATGACTACAAAAAAGTTTCTATTACCAGATAATGTTTCTGAATGAGCTGGTTTTTGGCTTGTTAAAATACACTGAACAAAAATATAAACGCAACATGCAACAATTTAAAGGATTTTACTGTACAGTTAGTTAATTTAAAGAAATCAGTCAAATGAAATAAATTAATTAGGCCCAATCTCTGGACTTCACATGACTAGCCAGGGGCACAGCCATTGGTGGCTTGGGAGGACAGAGGCCCTCCCACTTGGGAGCCAGGCCCACCCACTGGGAAACCAGGCCCAGCCAATCAGAATGAGTTTTTACCCACAAAAGTGCTTTATTACAGACGGAAACACTCCTCAGTTCAATCAGCTGTCCAGCTGGCTGGTCTCAGTCGATCACACAGGTGAAGGAGCCGGATGTGGAGGTCCTGGGCTGGCGTGGTTACATGTGGTCTGCGGTTGTGAGGCCGGTTGGAAGTACTGCCAAATTCTCTAAAAAGACGGAGGCAGTTTATGGTAAAGAAATTAACATTCAATTCTCTAGCAACAGCTCTGGTGGACATTCCTGCAGTCAGCATGCCAATTCCACCCTCCCTCAAAACTTGAGGCATCTGTGGCATTGTGTTGTGTGACAAAACTGCACATTTTAGTGCCTTTTATTGTCCACAGCACAAAGCGCACCTATGTAATGATCCTGATGTTTAATCATGTTTTTGATATTCCACACCTGTCAGGTAGATTATCTGGACAAAGGCCACATTTTCACTAACAGTTATATAAACAAATTAGTGCCCAAAATTTGAGAGAAATAAACTTTTTGTGCATATGGAAAAATGCTGGGATCTTTTATTTCAGCTCATGAAACATGGGACCAACACTTTCCATGTTGCGTTTATATTTTTGTTCAGTATAGCGCGACATGTTTGACATAGCCTCATTGAACACAGCAGGAGACCTCCGTTAGTATTTTAACCATTAGTGGAACAGAGCAAGACTGACTTGAAAGAACTATGTGTGCTTGTAGTGAAACGATCTCTTTTCTCCTACAGAGATGATATTGGACCAGGTCAAGAGGTCAAGGTCAAGTTGTCCTTCAAGCCCACCCGAGCAGGTCTGAGAAAACTGATGGTCGACTTTGATGCAGACAGAATAAGGGATGTTAAAGGCATTGCCACTTTGATTGTGAGAAACAAGTGAACTGTCAATTAACAACGTATATCATATCATGTATATTTCTATATAAAAAAAATTACCCTGTAAATGCAATATGAAAGTGAGTTGCAAAATCATGTGTTGTTATTTTCTATTGTTCTTGATGATCTTATGAAGGGATTTACAAGCCTTGGCAAAGAAAGGTGGGTCTCTGAATCCAAAAGTATTGCTAGAGTCCAGAGACTAAATCTATTTGTGAGACAAATGTAACCATACCCTTTGTCACGTAGAGTAGGCCAGAAGGCTGAACTGAAAAACCTAACCTCTATCAAATAAAAATATGGCAGAGCCGCAAAAGTACTTCTGTGCAAGGATGTTTATTTATTAGTGAATCCGGTGCCAGGTTTCCTCCAGACGTGACACCTGGCATTTAGGCCAAAGAGTTCAATCTTGGTTTCATCCGGCCTGAGAATCTTCTTTCTCATGGTCTAAGAGTCCTTTAGGTGCCTTTTGGCAAACTACAAGCAGGCTGTCATGACTTCCGTCTGGCCATTCTACCATAAAGGCCTGATTGGTGAAGTGCTGCAGAGATGGTTGTCCTTCTGGAACGTTCTCCCATCTCCACAGAGAAACTTTGCAGCTCTGTCAGAGTGACCATCGTCACCTCCCTGACCAAGGCCCTTCTCCCCGATTACTCAGTTTGGTTGGGCGGCCAGCTCTAGGAAGAGTCTTGGTGGTTCCAAACTTCTTCCATTTTAAGAATGGAAGAACCTTCAATGCTGCAGAAACGTTTTTTTGGTACCCTTCCCCAGGTCTGGGCCATGACACATTCCTGTCTCGGAGCTCTATGTACAATTCCTTCGATCTCATGTCTTGGTTTTTGCTCTGACATGCACTATCATCAGTGGGACTTTATATAGACCGGTGTATGACTTTCTAAATCATGTCCAATATATTACATTTACCACAGGTGGACTCCAATCAAGTTGTAGAAACATCTCAAGGATGATCAATGGAAACAGGATGCACCTGAGCTCAATTTGGAGTCTCATAGTAAAGGGTCTGAATATACTGATGTTAATAGGGTATTTCTGTTTTAGTTTTAAAAATGTGCAAAAAAAACCAAACTGTTTTCGCTTTGTCATGATGGGTTATTGTGTGTAGATTGATGAGGAAAACATTTTATTTAATCCATTTTAGAATAAAGCTGTTATGTAACAAAATGTGGAAAAAGGGAAGGTTTCTGAATTCTTTCTGAATGCCTTGTAAGTCCAATTTGGATATGTTTGGCTGTTTTCGTTGCATAACATGTAGAAGCGGTCTCTATTCAGGTTAAGAAGAAGTGACTACTAAATGCTAACTCCCGTTCACATAAGCTGGTTAGCACAGCTAGCATACCCGAAATCAGTGGCTGTAATCAAATTAGTTTTTAACTGTAATTCAGTTGATTGGTAACGATGACAAGAACATGTGTTAGGGTTGACATTTTTACCTGAACATAGTGTGAAATACACATATAAACAATAGCCTAAATGTCATCTAATTTTGCAGGGGGGCAATGAGGAGACTCAGGATCGTTCCCCCCCACAGCTCTTTCCGCCACGTGTTTCCATGGCAATTCCATTGTTTTGGTCGAGTTCAATTGACTTCTCCACAGCAACTATGCGTAGAACGCGTCATCGGGTCGAACGTTCATCTAGCGCCAAACTGTGCATGTGCAGGTCCTCAAATCCAAGGCACTCCTTCGATACAAGGTTATTTTTGACAAAACTGAATACGTTTGTCACTCACGTGGTTGGAGTAATAAAAATGTTCAACTGCTTAAGACATTGGCTCGAATCTAGGTTGTGCCTTTAGTTTAGAGAAATTGAACAACTAAGGAAGAATTTTTCACTTCTCTTATTGACTTCTCAAATCCCGGCTGGTCTCTTTTGAACAGTCGCAATTATTTTTTATTTTTTTCATGGTGCACAAGACACCTGTCTGATTATGCCTGTCTCAGTGCGTATCTATTGCGGAGGCCACGGTGATGGCACTGTCTATCACTCTTAAGACATGACACTGAAATGGTATATGGTTTTCATGTAAAAAATAATGGTGCAACACTAATAAATAGAATATTTAGGGAGGCACGATATATAGGTGAACATATCAGAATCGGACAATATTAGCTATAAATGCCAACATTGGCATTGGCCCGATGTCTAGTTTAACGCCAATGTGCAAAACCAATGTCAAAGCTGACGTGCATACCTACAGTTGAAGACGGAAGTTTACATACACCTTAGCCACATACATTTAAACTCAGTTTTTCACAATTCCTGACATTTAATCCTAGTAAAAAATTGTTTTAGGTCAGTTAGAATCACCAATTTATTTTAAGAATGTGAAATGTCAGAATAATAGTACAGAAAATTATTTATTTCAGCTTTAATTTCTCTTCATCATGTTCCCAGTGGGTCCGAAGTTTACATACACTCAATTAGTATTTGGTAGCATTGCATTTACATTGTTTAACTTGGGTCAAACGTTTCGGGTAGCCTTTCACGAGCTTCCCACAATAAGTTGGGTGAATTTTGGCCCATTCCTCCTGACAGAGCTGGTGTAACTGAGTCAGGTTTGTAGGACTCCTTGTTCGCACACGCTTTTTCAGTTCAGCCCACCAATTTTCAATGGGATTGAGCTCAGGGCTTTGTGATGGCCACTCCAATACCTTGACTTTGTTGTCCTTAAGCCATTTTGCCACAACTTTGTTTTTGTTTCATCAGTTCAGAGAACATTTCTCCAAAAAGTATGATATTTGTCCCCATGTTCAGTTGCAAACCGTAGTCTGGCTTTTTTATGGCGATTTTTGAGCAGTGTTTTTTTCCTGGCTGAGGGGCCTTTCAGGTTATGTCGACTCGTTTTACTGTGGACATATATACTTTTGTACCTGTTTCTACCAGCATCTTCACAAGGTCTTTGCTGTTGTTCTGGGATTGATTTGTAATTTTCGCACCAATGTACGTTCATCTCTAGGAGACAGAAACCGTGTCCTTCCTTAGCGGTATGACGACTGCGAGGTCCCATGGTGTTTATACTTGCGTATTATTGTTTGTACAGATGAACGTGGTACCTTCAGGCATTTAGAAATTGCTCCCAAGGATGAAGCAGACTTGTGGAGGTCTACCATTTTTCCCCAAGCTGTTTAAAGGCACAGTCAACTTAGTGTATGTAAACTTCTGACCCACTGGAATTGTGATACAGTGAATTCTATGTGAAATAATCTGTCTGTAAACAATTGCTGGAAAAATTACTTGCATGCACAAAGTAGATGTCCTAACCGACTTGGAAAAACTATAGTTTGTTAACAATATATTTGTGGAATGGTTGAAAAACAAGTTTTAATGTTCCAACCTAAGTGTATGTAAACTGTATGGTTTGCATTAAAGTGTATAATATCAAAGGGAGTTCAATGAATTTATAGCTGCCTAGCCAGCTGTAAAACATGAAGAGTCAGTGGTGAAGGTAATGGGTCGAGACAGACCCTGATGGTATTTTCTCAAGATTGAGAATGAGGCCAAACCGGCCATAAACATGATTTTTATACAAGGATGTCCTAGTGGAAGGAAGATTCCATTGGTGTTTTATTAGCCCAGACAAGGGATGTGCTGTAACATTGTTTTTGCATGAATTTTGATGAAACTTACTCATTTTGCCAGAAGCAGATTAATGTTGTGTAGGGCCATTTTTTTCACTTCCTATTTGATGGCAATATATTGCTTCAGCATTTGCAATGGAAGCAAGGATCAATAACATTTTAATTGGAACTTAAGCTTATTAGGTGCAGTGTTCACACCTGCCTACTTGAGCTGGGCGATGTGGAGAAAGTTCCTTTCGCGATAATTTGCCTGAATTATAAATACGATAAGTTTATTACATGAATCAGCTTTTTTTGTTTAAATGATCCTTTAAAGTACTACTACTAGTTTGATGGTTGTAGCCATCAATTGCCCCATTAACAACCACCCATATTAGCAAAGAAGGTGTGGTGGTACACACAGAAGTGCATCTGCACTGGGGGCTAGCACAATGACTTGGATGATTTGGGCAAGGACGTGTACCACCACACCTTCTTTGAGATGCTGGGCTCCTGGTCCTTCGGAGACTACTTTAAGGTAAACCAGGCAGACCAACCAACCTCCTGTTAGATAGTGTTGTCATCTGACCTGTTTTGATGTCAATGTGGATGCGGGTTAGAAAGATGAATTGCTTTCTCTCATTTCCTTTCCTGCTGACTCCTCTCCCTGCAACACCTTGCCTGTACCATGGCCCTGGAGTTGCTGACTAAGGAGTTTGGGATTCCCATCGAGTGCTTGTATGTCACCTACTTCGGGGGTCACGAAGAAGCTGGGCTGGAGCCGTATCTGTAGTGTAAACAGATCTGTCTGGACCTCTGGTGAGTGAGTTTCACGAGTAGGAAATTCTGGGCAGAACTAATAGGGCTATTAGGTATCAACATCTACCTGAATGATAGAAATATCCTGACCCCTTTCTACTCTTGTTAATGTGGTTAGTAACACTATGTGTTGGTTGATAAGTCTCTCAGGTAGAGGTCGACCGATTAATCGGCTTGGCCCATCAATTAGGGCCGATTTAAAGTTTTCATAACAATCTGTAATCTGCCTTTTTGGATGCCGATTATGGTCAATTACATTGCAATCCACGAGGAGACTGTGGCAGGCTGACCACCTGTTACATGAGTGCAGCATCAAAAGGACCTTGTGGCTGCAAGGATCAAGGTAGTTGCTAGCTAGCATTAAACTTATCTTAGAAAAAACAATCAATCTTCACATAATCACAAGTTATAATTACACATGGTTGATGATATTAAGAGGTTAACTAGCTTGATCTATGTTGCATATAATCAATGTGAACTGTGTAAAGCTCTTAATTCATCATCAAATCACAGCCTACTTCAACTTCTCAAAACAGGTGATGATTTAACAAAAGCGCATTTGCCAATAAAGCACAATCGTTGCACAAATGTAACTAACCATAAACATCAATGCCTTTCTTAAAATCAATCCACAACAAGTATATATATTTTTAAACCTGCATATGTAGTTAAAAGAAATTAATGTGGGTGACTTCCGGGTTGGATGCGTGCTATGTTAAGAAGCAGTGTGGCTTGGTTGGGTTGTGTTTTGGAGGACGCGTGGCTTTCGACATTCGTCTCTCCCGAACCCATACGGGAGTTGTAGCGATGAGACAAGATAGTAACTACTAACAATTGGATACCACAAAATTGGGGAGAAAAATTAAAAAAAAAATGTTTTAAAAGAATTTCATGTTAGTAGGCAATTTTAACTAGGGAAATTGTCACCTCTTGTGTTCAGTGCAAGCAGAGTCAGGGTATATGCAGCTCTTAGCAATGCATGAAGCCCAGCGCTTTTTATGACTTCAAGGCTATCAACTCCCGAGATTAGGCTGGCAATACTAAAGTGCCTATAAGATCATCCTATAAGATCATCGTCAAGGTATATGAAATACAAATGGTATAGAGAGAAATAGTCCTATAATTCCTATAATAACTACAACCTAAAACTTCTTAACTGGGAATATTGAAGACTCATGTTAAAAGGAACCACCAGCTTTCATATGTTCTGAGTAAGGCACTTAAACGTTAGCTTTTTTACGTGGCACATATTGCACCTTTACTTTCTTCTCCAACACTGTGTTTTTGCATTATTTAAACCAAATTGAACATGTTTCATTATTTATTTGAGACTAAATTGATTTTATTTATGTGTTATATTAAGTTCAAATAAAAGTGTTCATTGTTCATTCAGTATTGTTGTAATTGTCATTATTACAAATATATATATAAAAATTGGCTGAATAACCGGTATCGGCTTTTTTTTTGGGGGGGGTCCTCCAATAATCGGTATCGGTATCGGCATAAAAAAAAACCCACAATCGGTCGACCTCTACTCTCAGGGTACGGTACCATTTTCAAACCTAAAGACGGCACTCTACTGGTTACAAAAACAGTCATTCCCTCCTTTGGGACTCACCTGTTTTACCTGTGTGTCCTCTCTGGGTGACAGGCTCGCATTCTGCCAGGCAGCATGAAGGATGACTTCTGGGAGATGGGGACACAGGTCCTTGTGGGCCCTGCAGTGAGATTCATTTTGACCGTATCGGGGGGAGAGATGCTACCTGCCTGGTCAATATGGACGACCCCAACGTGCAGGAGATCTGGAACCTGGTGTTCACCCAGTTCAACAGGTAAAATATGGAAAATAAGTGGCTTGCAATAAGCTGTCTTATGTGTAATAAACGTATGCACACATGGTGCCCTACTCCTGTTCAGGTTCATACAGTTCAAGTCCTGTATAATACATATGCAGATGCCCACATAGTCACATACAAGCATTATGATGTCACTGAACCTGTTTCCCCCTCCTCACCAGGGAGTCTGAGACAGAGCTGAATCCCCTGCCTATGAAGTGTTGATACAGGCATGGGTCTGGAGCGTCTGGTCCAACTATGACACAGACCTGGTCATGCCCTACTTCCAGGCAAGCACCACTGCCAGTCATTATTTATTGAATCGTGTGTTCTCTGTCCTCTGAATGACCTCGCTGACTGTACCACTGTGGTTGTTCCAAACAGGGCACAGGAGCCAGGGACTACACAGGAACGGTTGGTGCTGAGGACGTAAATGGCATTGACATGGCCTACTGTGTCCTGGCTGACCACGCCCACACCATCACCATCGCCCTCTGTGATGAGGGCAGGCCAGACAACACAGGGAGAGGGTGCCCTTTTAACTGTCTGGCTGTCTTTGATCTATGCTTGTCTGAACATCAGTCTGTTAATGTGGACATGTTAACCCTCTCCCACTGTTTGTGTGCAGTTGTGTTGCTCTCACGAGAAGCTGGGTGCTCAGAGAGGCTTCTTTGCCACCTTAGTTGATGCGGTGGTAGAGTCCCTAGTATGAAATATCATCCCACTCCTACTCTTCATGTTATTAACTATCTAGATCTCTCTCTCCCTCTTAGTCATCCTCCCTTACCTGTCTTCCTCTGCTGTCCCCTCTCTCCAAGGTGATGACTTCCCTGAGCTGAAGAAGGACCATGACATGGTGAAGGATAACGTCAATGAGGAGGAGGAGCAGTTCCTCAAGACACTCAGCAGGGGGCGAAAGATCCTGGACAGAAAGATCCAGAGTCTGGGAGAGAGCAAGACCATCCCTGGTACTGAAGGGCCACATTAGAATATGGGATCAATTAGAAACATTTAAGTTGTTGTCAAAACAGAATGTTTCTGAACTCGTTTCTCTCCTCTTTCTCTCCCTGTGTAGGTGACACAGCCTGGTTGCTGTATAACACAAACGGTTTCCCCAGTGGATCTCACGGCGCTCTTCGCTGAGGAGAGGGGGATGATGGTGGAGGTTACAGAGGGGGATGTTGGAGAAATGGTGACCAGTAGAAAAGATAGAGCCTTAGATTGGCATGGGGGTTTATGTGCATTTCTGCATTTGCCTGTCTTGAGTACTGATTTGCGGATGTACAAAGACAGGAATGCTTTCCTCTCTATCAGCATTTCTCAGTCAGCATTGCACTATTAAGTGAGAAGTGCCTTGCTCTGCTGATTAGATAAATCAGTATTTACAGTACATTACAGATCCATCACATTGCAGTGGTAATTCATACTGAAAAGCTCCTTTCCACATAGGAGTGAAGGTCAAAATCACTTCAATAAAGCCATATGATATCAGTGCTAAATATGCAAGTTGGCTTTCTATCTAAAGAATATGATGCTTCAGCATAATGAATGACTGATCCAGAATTAGAGTAAAGTTAGTTGCAGGTTTTTTGCAATGGAAATAGATCTGAGATTGGGGATTTGGGCTAAGGCTTTCTCCTCCATGTCCCAGGGAAGGGCTCTGGGGAAGAGGACCACATCATGCTGGACATCTATGCCACCGAGGACCTATGCAATCAGGGCATCGCTGCTACTGACGACTCACCCAAGTACAGCTACAGTGCTGACGACTCACCCAAGTACAGCTACAGTGCTGACGACTCACCCAAGTACAGCTACAGTGCAGCTACAGTGCAGACGACTCACCCAAGTACAGCTACAGTGCAGACGACTCACCCAAGTACAGCTACAGTGCAGACGACTCACCCAAGTACAGCTACAGTGCAGACGACTCACCCAAGTACAGCTACAGTGCAGACGACTCACCCAAGTACAGCTACAGTGCCACGGCAGCGGCAAATATGGACACAAACAAAATCAACTCAATTTCATTCACCAACTCAAAGATGGTTTGCTTGATATTTATTCAAATCAGTTTCTTGCTTGTGTCAGTGTTTTAATCCCTTTATATGTTTCTGTGGTTGTCCCACAGTTTGAGCAGGCTGTGGGGACAGTGCTGGCTCTGAGAAGGGAGCGTGCCTTCGTGGATGAGGTAACGACAGGGCAGGAGTGTGGGGTTCTGCTGGACCATACCTCCTTCTATGCTGAGCAGGGAGGACAGAGCTTTAACGGGGGCTACATGCTGAGGAAGAACGACTCTGGAGATGACGTAAGGACAGGACAATCAAACTATGGCCGTTTCAAACCTTTGAAACAATGTAAGGTCAAGCCACAGTGAGGAGAGGTCCATATCACACCACATTTTACTCCCTTCCTCAGAGGATGAAGAACACTCAGGTTCATGGTGGATACGTGCTGCTTGTAGGAATGGTTTTTGGCACACTGGAGGTGGGCGACTGCGTCATCCTGCACGTGTACGAGGTAATACATCACTCAAAGGTACATTTTATGACTCAGTTCTGAGATATTTTCTCAACTGACTTGGTATTGAAAGAAATTCATTACATAGGCCCATCATGAGTAATCACACTGCCACCCACATCCTGAACTTTACCCTGCAGGGGGTCCTGGGAGAGGCTGACCAGCGTGGCTCCCTGGTGGCTCCTGACCGCCTGCACTTTGACTTCACCGCCAAGGGTGCTCTGTGCACAGGAGCGGTGCGACGCACAGAGAAGATTGATTCATGACGCAAAGGTGAGAGGTCATAGGCCACTGAAAGTATGAGTAGGGGTATGTTATTTTCTGTTTGATCAAGTTTGTATTTACACAGATCTATGGTTTCAGGTGTTATTGATCTCAGGCCTTTTGTCTATTGTTTAATTTTCGCATTCCTGGGCTGCTTTGCTTCTTATTTGGCAAACAACACCATTGCGCCTTAACATTCCGCCTATCTCCCTTTTACTGTTAAACAATATGTCACCCCAAGGCGCCTGTCATTATTTTCTCCTCCTCACAGAATGCAATGTTTTCAAGCACGTATTACCAAGTCACTGTGTTGTTGCAGTCTCTGGGCATAGCGGTGATCTCCCAGTGGGAGAAAGATGAGATGAGGGAGGCTTTGAAGGGACTGAAGAAGACCATGGATGACCTGGACCGTTCCAACAAGGCTGATGTCCAGAAGAAGGTGAGAGAGCGCGGGGGGCCAGGTCTAGGCTAAGAGGGGTTGATAGAGGTTTTATGACCGTGTGAAGGGATTAGTACATGTCAGAAAATTGATTGCAGGGCCATTCTATAAGTATTGTTTTTCATGGTTGAGCTGGTATTTCATTGCTATGTGCTCTCCTCCCCCAGGTTCTTGAAAAGACCAAGGAGATGATTGACAGCAGTCCTAACCAGCCGCTGGTAGTCATGGAGATGGAAAATGGAGTCTCTGCCAAGGTAACAATAGCATCCTTTCTAAGGCATCCCAAAAACTACAATACCACAACACAGCACAGAGATCCCTCAATTCTAATCAGAAGTGTAATTCTAACCTGGTGTTTGTCTGCATCTCTCTGTGCCAGGCTCTGAATGAGTCTCTGAAGCTGCTGAAGACCCAGTCCCCCCAGACTGCTGCTATGCTCTTCACAGTAGACAATGAAGCTGAAAATATCATCTGTTTATGCCAGGTTCCCCAGGTAAGCCATGCATCTAACCTACATGTGTATTTGCATCCATTCACACCATAATTCACAGATGAGCTCCTTATTTGTGCTTAATGCAATAACTTGCATATTTTGTTGGGACAGTATCTTATCTGTTCACTCTCTCCTCTACCAGGATGTTGCCAACCGAGGTCTGAAGGCCAGTGAGGGTGTGCAGGAGCTTAGCCCTCTGATGGATGGCAAGGGTGGTGGCAAGGATATATCTGCCCAGGGCACTGGCAGGAACACATACTGTAGCAAAAACACCACAAATGGCCAACCAGTTTGCCTGTCTCAAACTGGGTGAAAACTAATATGGAGGAGACTGGGGTGTGGTGAAGGATTGTAGGGAAAACCCTTACCACCCCCACTGGAATGATCCAGCTCTGTTCTCTGTGACTCTGGACATTCCAGGCAGGAAATTGTAAAGGAACATTCACCCATCTAATGGTTAGAAAGGGAAGAAGATGCACGAGGCCTCTGTCTCTTTCTCTGAAAGGGAGATGCACCTGCAATTTAAGGAGGGTATAAAGGTTTGAGCCGATGCACAATTCTGATGGATCCTTCAATGGTCTGTGTGCTCAAAGGAGGCTAATCACTTTGATTGGGTAACTGAATGAGGATCGGTGTATGTGAGATGCTAACCCGACAGCCTCCTACCTGATCTGTCCTCTAGTAGTCAAAGACCAACAACTATCCTCTTAAACCATCCCTTTTAAACTAATGATGGAAATACTCAATGGTAAACTGCTTCTGTTCATTGCCTGTTCCTCTCTATTCCAGTGGTCTCTCCATGTCATTGTGTTTGTGTCTCACTTCCCTGCCCTGACTGTGGGGAGATTGTAATGTAGATTGACACCTACTACAGTAGCCATGAAAGGCAGAAGCAACCTTAGCATCTGTCAGTGCCGCTAGCTTTGTAGCAGTCTTGTTGTCTCTTTCATATCTAGTGTCCAATAAATAATTGTCAATTAATTAAGTGGATGACATGACATTGTCAAATCTGTGAAATGCATTTTATTGCCACTTCCTAGGAATGCATTGTGATTGGTCCATGTCTGATGCATTCCATGGTGTGGAATGAAAATACTGGTAACGCTTGATTTCTGTTGCATTCTTTCCACGAATACTAGTAGTTAGATCTCTCTTCTCCTGTAGTTTATGGGCAATGGTACTGTAAGATGACCTGTTTGACTGGTCAGTCAGAATCTAGGTAAAGATGTCAAGCTTTAGTACAGGGAAGATGTTGTCGCTGCTCCTACTACCCCACTTAAGAAAAGATCCAGAAAGCCACATTTGTTTCATTTTGTTTTTATTTTACAATAGCATATGATAAAAACAGTCCATCATATAGATCGAGTTTTAAAATAGAGATGGAGTACTGACTGACCCAATGATAGTCATAACACCAATGAGGATACGATTGGTAATAGTGGTAATACGATTGTAACACTATGTACACTGTTGTCGGTGAATACTGTTGTTGTGCACAAGAGAACTCTAATGAAGAGCTGGAGATGCAGACCACCAAAACAATGCAACAGAATGGATACAGTATGTGTCATAAGTAACCATTTAGGTAACGCTACAAACCAGAACCAATAAACTCAAAATACATTAAAAAAACGATCCATTATCCAACGATACACTCGGGGACAGCAGAGTGGAAAGGGATCTCACCTTTCACACAGTCAATTTCCCAGAAGGTACACTGCAATTGAACAACATAATAGGGGAAATACTGTGTCCTTACTATGTGAAAACAAAATGATGCAAGTTGAGCTAGGACGTGGCGTTAAGCATCAGTGGGCTAGCTTTATTGATACATTACATATGGGCCTTATATACTGTTGAATAAACATTTATAGAGTTACAAAAGTGATAGGGAGTAATGGAATTAAAGATATAGAAGTCATTAGAACAATGTTAATTATGTTTGATACTCTTTGGTGAAGTATTGCACATTATATTTCTGGCACGGACAGCACCACCCAGAAAAGTGGTGGGAATACTTAGAAACTTTCCATGTGAAACAGGGTGGAGATGTGTTTTAAGCACTAGATACATCGCCATTGGCTGTCATCTTGGAACACGTTAGCTCACCGACAACGGCAAAACACAAATTGAGCACAGCAAATTAATTCAGCCATTGTCATATCACCCAAAACTAGTCGTCACAGAGTTCATGTCAAGGTAATGTGTTCTGTATAAAAAGTAACATAAAGAAAGCCTTTCTACGTGGCTCCTAGAGAAAGGCAGAGTGAAACGTATGTGTGTGGGTCCAGAAGGCACAGCTCTCAGCCAAGCCGAGACCAGGGGGTGTGTATAATGTACGTGTGTGTGTGGGTCCAGAAGGCACAGCTCTCAGCCAAGCCGAGACCAGGGGGTGTGTATAATGTACGGTGTGTGGTCTAAATCAGGGAAAAGAAGACATTTGAATCCCTCAGAATGTGCATGTGTAAGAGACATGACTAACAAACAGTAAGATGTGAATAGCACATGCAGGTATTTATAGTAGGTGTGCATGACTACCAAAACTTAAAGATAGCACTGTACTGTAGCTGAGGTTTATGGTGCACTACAGGAAAGGTACTGTATGTCCAACAATGGGAAAAGGCACGCAAGCATGGACGTGTGTGTTATCAATTATTTACAGCCATGTGACACGTGTCTTTGTTATGAGGGCTCTTCCTGAAAATCAAACTAAGAGAATCACATTTCTTTCTTCAGCTCTCGCTCACATACACACAACAATGGCTGGGATGGTCATGGAATTTTGGATGACGGTTTTTGGTCAGCCAAATGACCACGGTCAACCGGCCGACACATCTTCAGTCAGCTATTCTTTCAGCACACACACACACAGAGATCATCAAGGACATCAACCACCCGAGCCACTGTCTGTTCACCCCGCTATCATCCAGAAGGCGAGGTCAGTACAGGTGCATCAAAGCTGGGACCGAGAGACTGAAAAACAGCTTCTATCTCAAGGCCATCAGACTGTTAAACAGCCACCACTAACATTGAGTGGCTGCTGCCAACACACTGACACTGACTCAACTCCAGCCACTTTAATAATGGGAAATGATGGGAAATGATGTAAATATATCACTAGCCACTTTAAACAATGCTACCCTATATAATGTTACTTACCCTACATTATTCATCTCATATGCATACGTATATACTGTACTCTATATCATCGACTGCATCCTTATGTAATACATGTATCACTAGCCACTTTAACTATGCCACTTTGTTTACATACTCATCTCATATGTATATACTGTACTCGATACCATCTACTGTATCTTGCCTATGCTGCTCTATACCATCACTCATTCATATATCCTTATGTACATATTCTTTATCCCCTTACACTGTGTATAAGACAGTAGTTTTGGAATTGTTAGTTAGATTACTTGTTGGTTATTACTGCATTGTCGGGACTAGAAGCACAAGCATTTCACTACACTCGCAGTAACATCTGCTAACCATGTGTATGTGACAAATAAAATTTGATTTGATTTTGATTTGAATTGACACACACACACACACACACACACAATTTTTGTAAAAAACGGTTATGGGGGGGTTACCATCATAGTTTAATGATGGTCTCCATCCATAACCGTCCGTTACACGGTTATATGGTAATTGTGCCAGCCCTCAGCACAACATACTTAAAGTAGGCGTGTATGTCAGGTAGAGACACTTACTTGAAACCAACTAAAATAATTCCACACAGAAATTAGACATAGTAATGGAGTCAGTTACACTGATCTGAGACCTTCCCAGATCAATGTCATGGTGTCAGATAAGAACAACATAACATCATCATAGGATTACACAACAGGGAAGATGTTGTCGCTGCTCCTACAGACAAAATTAGAAAAAAAATCCAGAAATCACATTGTAGGATTTTTAATTAATTTATTTGCAAATTATGGTGGAAAATAAATATTTGGTCACCTACAAACAAGCAAGATTTCTGGCTCTCACAGACCTGTAACTTCTTCTTTAAAAGGCTCCTCTGTCCTCCACTCGTTACCTGTATTAATGGCACCTGTTTGAACTTGTTATCAGTATAAAAGACACCTGTCCACAACCTCAAACAGTCACACTCCAAACTCCACTATGGCCAAGACCAAAGAGCTGTCAAAGGACACCAGAAACAAAATTGTAGACCTGCACCAGGCTGGGAAGACTGAATCTGCAATAGGTAAGCAGCTTGGTTTGAAGAAATGGGGAGCAATTATTAGGAAATGGAAGACATACAAGACCACTGATAATCTCCCTCGATCTGGGGCTCCACGCAAGATCTCACCCCGTGGGGTCAAAATCATCACAAGAACAATGAGCAAAAATCCCAGAACCACACGGGGGGACCTAGTGAATGACCTGCAGAGAGCTGGGACCAAAGTAACAAAGCCTACCATCAGTAACACACTACGCCGCCAGGGACTCAAATCCTGCAGTGCCAGACGTGTCCCCCTGCTTAAGCCAGTACATGTCCAGGCCCGTCTGAAGTTTGCTAGAGAGCATTTGGATGATCCAGAAGAAGATTGGGAGAACGTCATATGGTCAGATGAAACCAAAATATAACTTTTTGGTAAAAACTCAACTAGTCGTGTTTGGAGGACAAAGAATGCTGAGTTGCATCCAAAGAACACCATACCTACTGTGAATCATGGGGGTGGAAACATCATGCTTTGGGGCTGTTTTTCTGCAAAGGAACCAGGACGACTGATCCATGTAAAGGAAAGAATGAATGGGGCCATGTATCGTGAGATTTTGAGTGTAAACCTCCTTCCATCAGCAAGGGCATTGAAGATGAAACGTGGCTGGGTCTTTCAGCATGACAATGATCCCAAACACACCGCCAGGGCAACGAAGGAATGGCTTCGTAAGAAGCATTTCAAGATCCTGGAGTGGCCTAGCCAGTCTCCAGATCTCAACCCCATAGAAAATCTTTGGAGGGAGTTGAAAGTCTGTGTTGCCCAGAAACAGCCCCAAAACATCACTGCTCTAGAGGAGATCTGCATGGAGGAATGGGCCAAAATACCAGCAACAGTGTGTGAAAACTTTGTGAAGACTTACAGAAAACATTTGACCTCTGTCATTGCCAACAAAGGGTATATAACAAAGTATTGAGATAAACTTTTGTTATTGACCAAATACTTATTTTCCACCATCATTTGCAAATAAATTCATAAAAAATCCTACAATGTGATTTTCTGGATTTTGTTTGTCATAGTTGAAGTGTACATATGATGAAAATTACAGGCCTCTCTCATCTTTTTAAGTGGGAGAACTTGCACAATTGGTGGCTGACTAAATACTTTTTTGCCCCACTGTATGTGTGAATGACTGAGTGGTTTTAGTCTTATCTGTATGTCAGCTTGTGTTTGTATCTGCTTGTGTTGTTGACTGTGCGTAAGCCTCTCCCCAATTAACCTAATCAACAGTATGATTAGTCACTTAAAATGGTTAACACAAATAAAATGGTTAATACCGTATATATGGTCAAATCCCTGTGGGCTGTACATACCTTCAAGATGATAGTCATGTAATTACAACAGGAACTCTTATTTTGAAGTAGCCTCTGGGCTTGAAAGCATGTAAACCTCAACTACCTATTGCTCCTAGCACCATGCAGGTGTGGCTAGCGAGAGGGCTTTAGCAGCAGCTCTGCAGGTGGGTGTGGACATGGCAGGGATAGCTCAGTGACCGTCACTGGTTGTCATGGTATTTACGGTGGGGGCGACAGAGTGGGAGGGGACTGAGTCTCTGGAAGTGAGACCCCCAAGGCGTGTGATGACTCAACCCCCAATGGCTGAGCAAGAGGGGGGTTGTGGATGGGACTGGTTCACAGGTCCATACAGTGGCTAGGACAGACTTATCTGCCCCCTCTATAGTTCTGTCGTTTCTATGGAGGTAGTAGGCCTGTTGGGGACAGAGTGTAATCACATGTAGTTCGACCCAAAACCACCATCATCTTACCACAATGGGAACATGATTAGCAGGCATTGTATAATGTACTGTTTTGGATCCCTCTCTATGCAAAGCACAAAGAAGCAGATGACAACATCAAAAAGCCTTGTGGTGATGGGTGTTCTAGTGTTCCTGTAAACCTGTCCAGCCCACCACACCTTCAGCCCTCGTCACTTTCCTGGGAAGATGGTGATCTTGCCAGCCTTAACCAGCGAGTCAATGATCAGGGCCTCATAATCTGCATCATGCACCCCTGTTTTCCGGAACTCTCCAGAGTAGCGGTTCTGCTCCCAATAGTGGTGCCAGTTGCCTCGACTGTCAGCGCCAAAGCCAAACACATTCACCTGGAATACAAGATAACGTTTTAAAACAGGCAGAGAGACTGGCCGAGAGACATGTCTGTATTGGGTGTTTGTGTGAAAGTATGTTAGCGAGGTCCTCACCTCGTCACACACGTGCAGAGCGAAGAACAGGACCAGCATGCCTGTGGAAGGGTAGCGTCCATGGTGCCTGGTCCAGCGGTCATGGATGTACTTGAAGAAGGCTGGGTTGAAGATCTGAGCCTGGGGAGATTAGATAGCAGCACAGTGTACCATGCTGGGTTTACCAATGATATTGGAGACAGACATATTTATTTACAATTCTGCACTATTGAACAAATACATGACAAAGGTTGGATGGAGAGATTTTAAATATAGATTAGCACCTTGTCCTTGTCCACCCGTAGAAACTGCTTCACAGGGGCGTAGGTACTGAAGGAGAGGGAGATAAAGGGAGAGCGAAAGAGTCTTAGCACACTTTTATCCTTTCATTTCTAAATTGCTGTAAAATGATTGACTGATTCACAGATGGCACGCCGTTCCTTTTTCCACAGAGAGAGTGCTCTGTTGATGATGTGCTCTGACCTGGAATGGGATGAGAGAGAGAGAGAGAGAGAGAGAGAAGCGTGAGAATGAGTTTGTGAAGGTGTGATTGTGAAGCCAGCAGTTCACTTTGAACATGAACAAAATGTGCTCGTGTGAAAAGGTGTGTTTATGTAAAACAATATAAATGGACTCGGGTCCAGCCTGCTCACTAGGCAGGATTAGGTGTCCGCCTAAAGTGGCAGATTGACGAAGGCAGCATTTTCTGAGCTAAACTGACCAAGACGCAACTCCAACAACAACAACATAAATCCTCACACAATTCTGCTCCCCCCAAAAATGACAGTTTCTCTCAACCAGGGGCATAAGGTCTTTTTAGGCGAGCGTTTTCGCCCTGTGATAAGCAGTGCCCACTTTGTCAAAGGCAGGGGCGCAAAATATTTTGCTTGTCCAATCCCAGCGCGCCTCTCCAAGGTGCTGTTGGACAGACGCAACGCTGCGGAGCTCCACCAACGTTCTGTCAAGAAAATAATCGAACATAAATCATGTAGCAGATATAGGATATGGTAGAAAGAGTGTGTGGACTTTTCTGTAGGCTACTGGCTGGAGATAAAATGACAAAGAGATGTAAAGAGATGGACACTTATTTACATCATGCAGGTTTCTCAAATCATATAGCCAAACCTAAATGGTGCTCAATCAAAATAAAAAAATGTGCTGTCATGTTAACAAACAACATATCCTAAAAACAGAACAGGTCAAAGTACAATGGACAACATGGATGGACAATCACAACCATCGTCATGATCATCGGTTTCAAGTTTGTATCGGTACATTTTTGACAAGCGGATCATAGCGAAAAAGAGAATAATTCTGCACATTGTAAACACATTGCAAATAGGCTCACGATAAGTTCTGATAAAGTTGGGTAGCTGATATTCAGAGCTTAAATAGACAAATGGATTAGTCACAGGAATCAGGACTAATAAAGCCAGTGCAACAGCTTGTTTTACAAAGGGTGGGACTACCACATGGACGGGCATTCATACAATTCCATTTTGGGGCAACACATTAGGCTACATCCCATGAAGCACAAGCCAACGTCTTTTGGACATTGTTTTGGGGGTATTTTACAAACGGTAGGCTTACCACATAGATGGGCATTCATAAATGTAATGTCAGGCAACACTGTCGGGTGCACCTCATTAAACACGGACTGATGCCGACGCCTTTTGGACAATCTTTTTTTGGTGCAGTCTTGACCGGCCCTGATTTCCACATCCGGTACGGGCCAAATGTGAACCAATCATAGACGTCTATAAATTACGTATTTTCAACCTTCATTCAGAACCAAAAATGAGCCTGACTTCAACATCTGAAAAGTTAAAACAAGTATTCTAAACATACGGAAAAATATATACTTTCAACATTCATTCAGAACCTAAATTGTATCTTTTAGTTGTCTTTTCAACGTCATTTTGCTTACTGGGACTTTTTAAAGTCTAGCAGCATTTTTTGGTCTAGCTTAGGGCTGCAGAACAGCAAGGACCGGAACTGAATGGACTGTGTGTATGTGCTGGCAGTTTTGCTCTCACAAGCGAATCTGTCCAGTGGAGAGTGCGCTGGTGATCCACAGCAGGTCCAGGGTCTTGAAGGGCACCAGGACGAAGCTGACATTGGCTGCCAGGTTCTTGGCACTCTCTGGGTACATGAAGTGGTGAGTGGTGTGGCGGCCTGCATCCTCTTCATAGCCCAGCGTGGGCGCCAGATTGATCCTGACAGACACAGGTAATCAGACCATGCTGGGAGCAGCTCCAAAGATAGACAAACACAAACAGAGGGATATCAAGATATCTCAACAAGACTTGCCTAGTTAAATAGAAATCTCTCTCTCTCTCTCTACAATAACTGTAAAGAGCCTACAGTAGCATTATAGCACAACACATAATATAACTTACCAGCTACTAAACAGATGAACCTAACCTGTTCTAAACCCCCTCAACTACGAAACAGATGAACCTAACCTGTTCTAAACCCCCTCAACTACTAAACAGATGAACC
This sequence comes from Oncorhynchus tshawytscha, assembly GCF_018296145.1. Classification (NCBI taxonomy): domain Eukaryota; kingdom Metazoa; phylum Chordata; class Actinopteri; order Salmoniformes; family Salmonidae; genus Oncorhynchus; species Oncorhynchus tshawytscha. The sequence goes on along the minus strand of NC_056434.1, from coordinate 26,822,338 downwards.
TAACCTGTTCTAAACCCCCTCAACTACTAAACAGATGAACCTAACCTGTTCTAAACCCCCTCAACTACTAAACAGATGAACCTAACCTGTTCTAAACCCCCTCAACTACTAAACAGATGAACCTAACCTGTTCTAAACCCCCTCAACTACTAAACAGATGAACCTAACCTGTTCTAAACCCCCTGTCTCACCCTCCCTCCCTCACCTCATGATGTAGTTGTGGCTGTCTATGGTGGGTCCGTAACCGGCCCCACGCATGTTGCCAGAGTTCCCCACCACGGCACAGCGCAGGCAGCGGGCGGGGTCCCAGGAGCCATAGGGGGAGCGGCCAGGGATCACCTGGAACAGCCGCAGCAGTACCTGCTGGATAGTGTGGGGCTTGAACTGAGGTTGCAGCATCTACAAGCAGGGGGCGACAGAGAGGCCACACAGTCAGGAGAGCAGTACAGGGGGACTAGGAGAGTACCATAGACTTTCTCTCATTCCTCCGACAGGATGTCAAAAGAGGGCATAGGGGTAGGTTTTAGTATCCTAGTGACTCATGGAAAAGAGAAGAGGTTACAACATATTTAAATGGAGGTTAAAAGAGGTCAGATGTTTTAGGGGGAAATGGAGGGAGAGATGAACAAAACATTTACATTGAAGGTGAAACAGAGTCTGTTTTTCAAGTCTTTGCTATAGGAGCACATGCAAACCTCCCAACCTCCAAACAAAACAGTTCCATCAGGCTATTGGCACCAGCTTTTAAATACCTCTCTCTCACACAGCACTCTCTCTCTCTCACCCAGCTCTCACCCAGCTTTCTCTCTCAGCTCTCTTTCTCTCTCACACACGGCTCTCTCCCTCTCTCTCACCCAGCTCTCCCTCTCTCACACAGCACTCCCTCTCTCACACAGCACTCCCTCTCTCACACAGCACTCCCTCTCTCACACAGCACTCCCTCTCTCACACAGCACTCTCTTTAGCTCACCCAGCCCTTGCTCTAACAGCTCTCTCTCTCTCTCTCTCACACGGCGCTATTTCTCTTTCATACGGCGATCTCTCTCTCTCACACAGCACTCTTTCTCTCTCACACGGCAATCTTTCTCTCTCACACGGCACTCCCTCTCTCACACAGCACTCTCTTTAGCTCACCCAGCCCTTGCTCTAACAGCTCTCTCTCACACGGCAATCTTTCTCTCTCACACGGCACTCCCTCTCTCACACAGCACTCCCTCTCTCACACAGCACTCCCTCTCTCACACAGCACTCTCTTTAGCTCACCCAGCCCTTGCTCTAACAGCTCTCTCTCTCTCTCTCTCTCTCACACGGCGCTCTTTCTCTTTCACACGGCGCTCTCTCTCTCTCACACAGCACTCTTTCTCTCTCACACGGCAATCTTTCTCTCTCACACAGCACTCTCTTTAGCTCACCCAGCCCTTGCTCTAACAGCTCTCTCTCTCACACGGCAATCTTTCTCTCTCACACGGCACTCCCTCTCTCACACAGCACTCTCTTTAGCTCACCCAGCCCTTGCTCTAACAGCTCTCTCTCTCACACAGCACTCTTTCTCTCTCACACAGCACTCTTTCTCTCTCACACGGCAATCTTTCTCTCTCACACGGCACTCCCTCTCTCACACAGCACTCTCTTTAGCTCACCCAGCCCTTGCTCTAACAGCTCTCTCTCTCACACGGCAATCTTTCTCTCTCACACAGCACTCTTTCTCTCACACACAGCACTCTTTCTCTCACACACAGCGCTCTTTCTCTCACACACGGCACTCTTTCTCTCACACACGGCACTCTTTCTCTCACACACGGCACTCTTTCTCTCTATCACACACACAGAGCACTCTCTCTCACACATACCCACCTCTCTCTCTCTCTAAGTTTCCCCTGCATGACCTCTCCCCAATGCTCCCTCTCTTTCCTTTACTCTGCTCCCTCCCCCTCCTTGATACCAGCACCTGGAACAGCACACCGGCATTCTGCAGGGTCACTAATTATTGGCAGATGTTCAGTGGGCACTGCTGCTGCCAAACAGTGTCTTTACTGCTCTGCTCTACTCCTGCTCTGCTCCATTGTAGAGAAACTATGACATGCTCTTCATTGCTCAACAACCTTGACCATATACTAGGTATATATCTACTAACCAACTCAACAGTGCAGATTCTTGACTTAACTCTTCGAGAGATCCATTAACCCTAATCTATGCCCTCTTTCACCTTTCCTGTGCACCTACCTCATTAGCTCCTCTCTCTAATCTCATCCTTTCACCAGCTCATTTACTTAACACCACTTAGTAGCTTGGCACTAGCTGGTCTGCCTCTGTTTGCAATCACCTAATTATCGAGTAGGATATATACTGAACAAAAACATGAATGTAACATGCTACAATTTCAATGACTTTACTGAGTTACAGTTCATATAAGGAAATCAGTTAATTTAAACCAATTAATTAGGCCATCATCTATGGATTTCACATGTCTGGCCAGTTACACATGGCTGCGGTTGTTAGGCCGATTGGATGTACTGCCAATTTCTCTAAAACAACTGTGTTGCATCACAACCATCCATCTACATAGGGACTTATGGTAGAGAAATTAACATGACATTCTCTGGCAACAGCTCTGGTGGACATTCCTGCAGTCAGCATGCCAATTGCACACTCCCTCAACTTGAGACATCTGTAGCATTGTGTTGTGTGACAAAACTGCACATTTTAGAGTGGCCCTTTATTGTCCCCAGCACAAGGTGCACCTGTGTAATGAACATGATGTTTAATCAGCTTCTTGATATGCCACACCTGTCAGGTGGATGTATTATCTTGGCAAAGGAGAAATGCTCACTAACAGGGATATAAACAAATTTGTGCACAACATTTGAGAGAAATAAGCTTTTAATGCATATGGGCTCTTTCATTTCAGCTCATGGAAAATGGGACCAACACTTTACATTTTTGCGTTTATATTTTTGTTCAGAATATATAAAGCAAGGCCAGGAACTCGAGGATGTGAAACTAAATAAGTTAAACTTCTGACCAAACACAAACTAATTTAGTTTTCTAAATGGTACTTCTCACAGGTCAGCATCTTTCTCTCACACGTCTTCTACTTCAGTGTTCATGTCTGTTAAAAATATCAGCCTCTTTTAGCTACGTAATCACCTAGGCGTGCTTTCCTGTCTGTAATTCAAACAGACTTACAGGGGCTATTTTTCCACTGGACCTCTACAGCTTTGTCTGACTTGTTAATTTCAATATTCAGACATTACTCAATGTCCTCTTTAACAGACTCATCATGTGCTTGCCTTCCTTTAATATGATTGGCAGAGCTGCTCTCATTCTTTCCTGGGAGACCAGAAGAACGATAGAGGATGGTAAAATGGAGTAAAACATAGAAGCTGTTCAGCTGGATCACTTACCACCCACCAGTAGTAGACGTCTGAAGGCAGCTGGATCACTTACCACCCACCAGTAGTAGACGTCTGAAGGCAGCTGGATCACTTACCACCCACCAGTAGTAGACGTCTGAAGGCAGCTGGATCACTTACCACCCACCAGTAGTAGACGCCTGAAGGCAGCTGGATCACTTACCACCCACCAGTAGTAGACGTCTGAAGGCAGCTGGATCACTTACCACCCACCAGTAGTAGACGTCTGAAGGCAGCTGGATCACTTACCACCCACCAGTAGTAGACGTCTGAAGGCAGCTGGATGTTGTCCCATGTCCACACAGGGGAGATGTCCGGGTCGTAGTTCTCATCAAACCAGTCCGACACCCCAGGGTCCCCCACACAGCGGGGACAGGCACATGTCTTCTGCTGCTGGGTGCTCTCCACTGGGCCCAGCTGGTGGACACCAGAGTAGTTGGGCACTAGTTTTACTCGGCTGGACTTTTCCCACCCGGGGGGCTCCAGGTAGGGCAGGCCAACGCCCCCCCTCAGAGAGATGGAGAAGAAGAGGGAGGTGAGAAAGACAAGGCCCAGGGAGCCCAGCAGAACCCACACCCTCAATGAGCACCGTATGCCCCCTCCACCGGCCCTGGCTCCTGCCATCCGACCACCCCGCTCCACACTGGTCCCGCCTGTCAACATGGGCCTCAGCTCCCCTGATCTTTGGACCCTCACCCCTCCAGGGCTGCCCCACACCCAGCCCCAGCCCCAGTGCCCCTCCCGGTGCTGGGTGACGGAGGGCACCCGGCTCCCCCAATTCCATGCGCTGTTTCCTGCCACCGTCCCCACCCTGCTGGCCTTAGCTCCACTCAGTGTGCTGGCTGGCTGGCTCACGCTGGCTCAGAGAGAACACTCTCCCAGCGCCACAGACAGAGAGAGGGAGAGCCGCTGCTCCACAGTGAGTCTCTCAGTGTCTCACACTAAACAGTTTGTCAGAGAGTCTGTGTCTGTTGCTTCTCCCCACTCTCCGTACGCAGCTGCCACTCTTCACACCCACCAGCCCGGCTCTCCACTCCCTGCACTGCTCCAGTCCTGGATGGGAGCTCCAGCAGTGTCTGCACATACAAAACTCTGATGAACTCTGCACAAATTGTACACTGCTAGAGTCTGAGAAACTGTCAGAGCTTATCACGCTGTGTTAGCAGTCCCACCTATAGTGATATCCATGGTAAAAGTCAGGTAGTGAGTCATTCGTGTCATCTCAGTCGTCCATGTGAGTAGCCCGCCCTGGTGTTTGGAGGTCCTCTGTCAAGTGCTGAAGCAGTCTTCTGAGTAGTATGCTCTAGCGGGCTAGACGGGAGAAGGAGGGTAAAAGGCGGCGGCGACTGCAGGCAGGCTGGCATGAAAGAAGCTCCATCGAGTCTCTAGTCAACCTGAACAAATAACACGTCTCCCCCTCTCCCTCCCTCTTCTCACTTCTCTGCCCGTCTCGCGCAAGCTTGATTTTTTTCTGTCAGAAGATCCACTTTGGAGTTTCTGAGACTTGCAGAAAGAGCAGAGCTACTCAGGACTTTGTGTTCTCCTCCACTAGAATGTAGGGCCAGGTGTCCTGTAGTCTAGTTGTCATTGAGGCTGTGAGTCTCTGTGTGGCAGACTGAGCATCTACCAGCCCTCCAGATGCTCTGCATCCACGTTCTGTCTGCCTGTCTGGGGGAGGTGCTCTCTGGACATGTCAAGTCTGATTGACAGGAGAATATGGGCACAAATATTCATCGCAGTGCGGCCTCAAAAAGTCTGCGCGACCATCAGAATTCCAGTGCTCTTCAGTCAGAGAAAAAGCAATAATGTAAAAGCTCCTAAAGTAATCAAAACATTCTGGCCGTAATGACAAAGAGGATTGCCACAGAGTCTTAAGAAAAGTAGATACGAGGACCTTAAAAGGGCTTACCAATGAATGCCCTGAAAGGAACTGAGGCTATGAGTGACTGGATTGAAAAAAGACAAATCAATCAGAAGAAAAAATCCCATGTGGCACTGAACATCAAACAGGACAAGAGGGAAGGGGGGCTCAGCAGCTGTCCAGCAGTGGAGAGTCTTTGTATATTTGTGTGTGAGTGTATGTGAGGCTGGGCCACTGCCTGCCAGTAGCTGTAGGGTTTAATTGAATTCTGCTGTGTAGTGTTGGTGGAAGTGCAGGCTTTGTCAGGATGATGTGCCCTGACCTGCTGCTCTCCCTAATCTGTTATCTCGGCAATGCAGTCGCCTGCCCACCACATTATCCACTCTCTTCCCTCTCCCTCTGCCAGCCAGATGCTAACCTTCCGCCCAGTGTCCCTCCAGTGCCCTGCAAAGTGGTGCAGTCCTGCTGTTAGACAGTCCTTGCCTGTGTGTGTGTCCACCTCTCGATCCCTGACACAAAGACAGCCTCACAGGGGAACTGAGGAGCAGATAGACACCGTGGCCCCTGTAGCTCCTGCTCCCTATCTGCTTGTTTCCAGGTCCCTGTCCTCCTGAGACACCAACACACCGCTGTTCAGAAAGTGGTGGACAGCTGGAGGAGAGAGAGGAGATAGTATAAGTGAGGGTGTGAATCAACAGACTGCATTTATAACACACAGGCATCATGGCATTCCCGGCAATAGAGATACTGACATTTACCTGAGTTTTTGACTTCATGACAGTGTTTGATTTGAAAGCTTTTGTGTCGTTAAAGTTATTGTGTCTGCTGTAAAGAAAGCCCCCTTGTCTGAGCCCCTCTCGGCCTTTACTCTTTCCTTGGTCTTTATATTCAAAACAAACCCCAAACCTCTTGAAAAATTTGATGAATCATGCCTACCCTACCAGAATAGCACAGAATAACGATGCTCATCAGACTTTACATTTGTGGTTTGGTGCTTGTCAAGTCTGTTCAGCTACCACATACCCAAACACAAACAACCCAAAACAAAACAAAGCCCCATTCAATAGGAGCATATCTAATTGAACAGAATTAGAGTTTATTATATCTCAGTACAGCAGCCTCTTCATCTCCCTTATTCCCCTGCCTCAGCCAAAAACTACTTTCCATCTCTACTGCTAAATGCATTTTGTGACTTTGTCTATCCCCCCAAACACCTCATCTCACTCTCTCTCTCCGGGCCAGTCTCTGAGGGAAGAACAGGGGATGTGCTTCTATCTTTGGGCCTCTGTGGGGACCGAAGCTTACAGATGAAAGGAGACAGAGTATCTGCAGCAGGGCCAAAACACTGGGTTGACAAAGACCAGACATGACATGTAGAAAGAAAGGGACAATCACCAAATAATGTTACACAATGACTGGACCATAATACTTTGGCGCTGAAAACCACATCTGAATGCAGCTCTTCACCTCTCAGGCCACAGTGTAGGTAGGGCCCTACGTAGATGGATGGTTGTGATGGAACGCCTGTTGTAAATACATGTTGGAGTCATTGGTAATGGATGGATCAGTCATATACATATAATCTCTCATTCTAGTTCAGTAGGATCCGTGTTTGTACTCTTTTAACTATGCCCCCCAATGAAAAACGTGCTTGCTTTCACCAAAGAGGAGACTTCAGGTTTCCATGGCTACATACTGGACTCCGTGCGATTGTGCAGAGATGCGTGTTACTCTCACTGAATCAGATTTACAGAAAGGCGTATATACAGGAAAGACTGTTGATCCACAAACATTTCAATGTTTACAAAATGGGCCAGCCTGGACTTGCCAAAATGCTTCCAAAACACATGGGAACCATCCCCCAAAAAGACAAAACAACATCATACAGCACACACAAATACTTAGGAAGAAGAGATCAGTAAAATACACAATAGCAAAATAGCTAAACATGTGGTCATATGGCAGGATGCTGCTGAAGGATGCTGCCTCAGCTTCAGATGAAATGATGGGCACTGTGATTATGTGTGTGGGGGTACCGCTAAAGCCTCGATAATGATTTTTTTCACCAATTAGAACATTTTTACATGACATATTCACCAGTAAGCGTTGCATTTGTTCCTTGAAGCTGCAGAGCCCACGTAAGTGGGACAAGAATCGGACAAGAAAGAGGGATGGTCAGAGCGAGAGATTGAAAGAAGGAGTGTGGGAGTTGGAGGGAGATACAGGAGAGAGGATTGAGACTTAAGTGATAGATAGCGTATCTCTACAGGTAGCAATCTTCACTGTGACAGGAACATAGAGTACCCGCAACAAGCACAGGCACTGATCTCCTACAGGGCCAGCTCGCAGGCACAGCTTTGAAACTGAACAAAATGGCTCTGTACCCCATGGCAAATGGGTAGAATTGCAGGAAATGTACTTTAAAACTTGAATTATTCTCAAATGTTTTGAATGCAAAGTGCCCCCCAACTAAATCTCATTTAGGGCTCCAAAAAGGCTAGGGCGGCCCTGATCCCCTATTTGAATATGTGAAGAAAAGCATAATCATGTTGGGGAGAGAGTTAACCTAGTGACAATCTGGCTTACACTCTTGCAGTGTATGCATGGATCATCTTGACCACAGAGATGATCTTTTCTAATCAAATTCACTGACGTCAATCTAAATATATCAAAGCTGGAAAAGCCAACAGACAAGCACACATTGGCGGATGAGATGGACGCGCTCTAAAAACAAGCATAGCCATATGAGAAGTCCAGGAGTGACCTCACCCAAGTATCTTCCATTAGCCAACACTTCTATAAACACACATGTATGCAAGAACACGTGTGCAGCATGCGCACAATCACACACACATTAAGACTTTGTTCCATCTCTGTCCTGATGGTCTACACAGGGTAGTGGGGGGTTGGAGGGGTGAGGGCCTCTGTTGCCCTGGAAACATTGCCTCACAGCTGGCTGCCATGGCAATGTAGCAAAATGTAGAAAAAGATATCCATGGACAAGACTGCGTAGCTACCTTAAGAAAGTGCATGCATAGCTGTTGGTTACAGGCTCTATCAATCAGTGGAGGCTGCTGAGGGGAGGACAGCTCATAATAATGTCTGGAACAGAGTGAACGGAATGGTTTCCATGTGTTTGATGTATTTGATACCATTCTACTTATTTCCCCCCAGCCATTAACACAAGTCTGTCCTCCCCAATTAAGGTGCCACAGACCGCCTGTGCTATCAATCAATCAATCAATCAATCAATCAAATGTATTTATACAAACCCTTTTTACATCAGCAAATGTCACAAAGTGCTGTATAGAAACCCAGTCTAAAACCCCTAAAACTCCATCTATAATGGATGCCTTATTCTGTGGACTGAGACTTTACGATGCAGCCACAATGACAGTGTTTGCTTGCCTCTGTCGATTAATCTGAACAAAATACACAGATTTTCAATGGCTGGACCGAGAGGCCTAATCAAATTGGATTAAAGCATTTAAGCTTATCAAATAACATTTTATTTGACACATGTGCCGAATACAATAGGTGTAGACCTTACAGCGAAATGCTTACCTTAAGGAAATCAATGTGAAATAACTGGATGACTTTTCTATGGGATTGTAACCAACAGTAGGCCTAAATCTACAGCAAATCTACTTTCCTCATACAATATCAGAGTTAACCCGTATAATTCCAAGGTGGGAGTGTGTTTGAGAGCTGCATGTGTGGGGTCAGCATCAGCAAATCTCCATCAGCCAATTAAAACACTCACGCTCAATCAAGGCTTGTTGATATTTAAATATGAATGTAAAAAAATAGTTTTTTTCAAACTGAGATACAAAAATGTGTGAACCTCAGATCTGAGGACTCCCGGTAGAAAGGGTCTCATGATGAGGCGTGTAGTACAGGCTAGCTACAGCTCTGTGTATCTGAAGATTGTTAGCCTAGCGGTTAAGAGTGTTGGGCCAGTAAACGAAAGGTGAGAAATGTGGAAAATCTATTGATGTGCCCTTGAGCAAGGCACTTAACCCTAATTGTTCTGCTAAATGCCTACAATGCAATCATTAGATATGCTGACAGCTCCAGTGGAATATTGTTCCTTCTCTGTTGTTTGTCCCCAGCTAACAACAAACATTCCCACAACGTTAGAGAACGTTACCTTAGGTAATTACCTACGGTTTTCATAGTGATGTGCACGGACTGTTTCCAAGAGACCATTAACGTCAAACAGAACTTACCTAGAACGTGGCTACCATGTTCTCAGAACATAAGATACTAATGTTCTAGACACGTTTCATGGAAATGTTGCAAGCAACGTCGCACCAAACTCACACAGAACATGGTTGCCATGTTCTCAGAATATAAGATATTAATATTCTAGATATGTTTCATGGTAACATTGCAAGACCATTCCTAAGTCCAGTTACGTTTAACACCCCTGAGGTGGTTGTCTAGTTCCCAGCTTGTTCAGGGGACTTCCCTAAAGATGTTTTCAAGATGCCATCTGATGATCCCAAAGAAACTTTCTCCCTAAAATGTGTTTCTTTACACACCACCCCATGTCACTGTGATTGGTAAACCACTGATCCAATCACAGTTCTTTGTCTGTTAGCAAGGTTAGGGAGACACACAAACAGTGCTTTTGACATACAATGTTTGCAACGTACATATTTGACACACTTGGACATCCATGATTACATTGTGTATGTTCAATTATACAGTAATTATTATTCAATAATAACAACTCTGAGCTACCAAGGAGAGCCCCTGAGGACAACGGGGGCCACATGCTTAAGGACCTCTATGCAAGACATTCATGGGTGTTAACCCTCGCAAGGCTGCCGGCCCAGACGGTATCCCTAGCCGTGCCCACAGGCGGTTATCCCCACCTGCTTCAAGACGTGCACTATCACCACCATGCCCAAGAAAGTTAATGACTACCGACCTGTAGCACTCACTTCCGTCATCATGAAGGCTAGTCAAAGACCACATCACCTACTCCCCGACAGACTCAACCCTCTCCAATTCCTCTACCGCCCTGACAGATCCACAGACGATGCAATCGCCATTGCACTGCACACTGCCCTCACCCACCTTGACAAAAGGGAGGGAAGAGGTGAGGGGTCTGGCGGAGTGGTGCCAGGAAAATAACCTCCCTCAACGTCAACAAAATGAAGGAGCTGATCATGGACTTCAGGGGACAGCAGAGGGAGAACGCCCCTATCCACATCGACGGGATGGGGAAAAGGTGAAAAACTTCAAGTTCCTTGGTGTAAACATCACTGACAATGTGAAATTGTCTACCCACACAGACAGTGTGGTGAAGAAGGTGAAACTGCATCTTCAACCTCAGGAGGCTGAAGAAATCTGTCTTGGCCCCTAAGACCATCACACTTCGACAAATGCACCATTGAGAGCATCATGTCGGGCTGTATCACCACCTGGTTCGGAAACTGCACCGATCACAACCGCATGGCTCTCCAGAGGGTGGTGCGGTCTGCCCAATGCATCACCGGGGGCACAATGCCTGCACTCCAAGACATTTTCAGTACCCGATGTTACAGGAAAGCCAAAAAGATCATCAAGGACATCAACCACCCGAGCCACGGTCTATTCACCCCGCAATCATCCAGAAGGTGAGATCAGTACAGGTTACAGGTGCATTAAAGCTGGGACCGAGAAACTGAAAAACAGCTTCTATCTCAAGGCCATCAGACTGAATTTAGTCACAGTCACTAGCCGACTACCACCCGGTTACTCAAATCAAATCAAATGTTATGTCATATGCTCCGAATACAACCTTACCGTGAAATGCTTACTTACAAGCCCTTAACCAACAATGTAGTTTTAGGAAAATAGAGTGAAGTAAATATTTACTTAATAAACTATAACGAGGCTACACACAGGGGGTACTGGTACTGAATCAATGTAGGGGGGAACAGGTTAGTCAAGGTTATTTGTACATGTTGGTAGGGGTAAAGTGTCTATGCATAGATAATAAACATCGAGTAGCATCACTGTAAAAAAAGGGGGGCAGTGTCAATGCAAATAGTCCGGATGGCCATTTGACTAATTGTTCAGCAGTCTTAAGGCTGTTAAGGAGCCTTTTGGACCTAGACTTGGTGCTCTGGTACCACTTGCCATGTGGTAGCAGAGAGAACAGTCTATGACTTGGGTGACTGGAGTCTTTGCTGGAGTCTTTTGGGGCCTTCCTCTGACACCGCCTAGTATATAGGTCCTAGATGGCAGGAAGCTTGGACCCAGTGATTTACTGGGCTGAATGGACTACCCTCCGTAGTGCCCTTGTTTTGTCCGCTTCATGACTTTCCTGGTGTGTATGGACCTTGATAGTTTGTTGGTGATGTTGACACCAAGAAACTTGAAACTCTCGACCAGCACCACTACAGCCCTTCGATGTGAATAGGGATGTGTTTGGCCCTCCTTTTCCTGAAGTCCACGATCATCTCCTTTGTCTTGCTCGCGTTGAGGGAGAGGTTGTTGTCCTGGCACCACACTGCTAGGTCTCTGACCTCCTCCCTATAGGCTGTCTCATCGTTGTCTGTGATCAGGTCTACCACCATTGCGTCGTCAGCAAACTTAATGATGGTGTTGGAGTCGTGCTTGGCCATGCAGTCATGGGTGAACAGGGAGTACAGGAGGAGACTAAGCATGCAACCCTGAGGGGACCCCGTGTTGAGGATCAACGTGGCAGATGTGCTGTTACTAACCCTTACCACCAAGGGCGGCCCGTCAGAAAGTCCAGAATCCAGTTACAGAGGGAGGTGTTTAGTCCCAGGGTCCTTAGCTTAGTGATGAGCTTTGTGGGCACTATGGTGTTGAACGCTGAGCTGTAGTCAAAGACCAGCATTCTCACATAAGTGTTCCTTTTGTCCAGGTGGGAAAGGGCAGTGTGGAGTGCGATTGAGATTGCCTCATCTGTGGATCTGATGGGGCGGTATGCGAATGGGTCTAGGGTCTCTGGTATGATGGTGTTGATGTGAGCCATGACCAACCTTTCAAAGCACTTCATGGCTACCTACAAGAGTGCTATGGGGTGGTAGCATTTAGGCAGGTTACCTTCGTTGTCTTGGGCACAAGGACTATTGAATTTACAACAGGTGGACTCCAATCAAGTTGTAGAAACATCTCAAGGATGATCAATGGAAACGCGATGCACCTGAGCTCAATTCCGAGTCTCATAGCAAAGGGTCAGAATACTTATGTAAATAACATATTTGTTTTTAATTTTGAATACATTTGCAACATTTTCTAAAAACCTGTTTTTGTTTTGTCATTATGGGTTATTGTGTGCTGTGATTGATGAGTAAACCATTTAATTTAACACATTTTAGAATAAAGCTGTAACATCACAAAATGTGGAAAAAGGGAAGGGGCCTGAACATTTCAGAATGCACAAGTGCATCAAAACCGGGATTGAAAGATTGAAAAACAGTTTCAATCTCCAGGCCATCAGACTCTTGAACAGCCATCACAACATCTCCTGTAGTAAGAGACAAAGATAGTCACAAAACTCACACACACACACACCTCATACACTGTTTGTGGGTATCCGTACCTTGCCAACAGACAAAGAGCTATGCATGGATCAGTAGTTCACCAATAAGGGTCTTAATGGGCTCGCTAACACTGTAATGATGTGTAATGAAACAACGTTTCTTTGGGACCATCAGATGCCATCAGGCGTCACCTTTAGGGATGCCACCGGAATAAACCAGAAGACTCCTGTACTCACATATACACTCTCATACACACATATGCCCATGCTCAAACACATGCACTCGACCGATTATGATTTTTCAACACCGATACCGGAGGACCAGCAAAAGCCAATACCGATTAATCGGATGATTTTTAAAATGTATTTATTTGTAATAATGACAATTACAACAATACTGAATGAACACTTATTTTAACGTAATAAAATACATCACTAAAATCAATTTAGCCTCAAATAAATAATGAAACATGTTCAAATTGGTTTAAATAATGCAAAAACAAAGTGTTGGAGAAGAAAGTAAAAGTGCAATATGTGCCATGTAAGAAAGCTAACGTTTAAGTTCCTTGCTCAGAACATGAGAACATATGAAAGCTGGTGGTTCCTTTTGACATGAGTCTTCAATATTCCCAGTTAAGAAGTTTTAGGTTGTAGTTATTATAGGAATTATAGGACTATTTCTCTCTATACCATTTGTATTTCATTAACCTTTGACTATTGGATGTTCTTATAGGCACTTTAGTATTGCCAGTGTAACAGAAAAGCTTCCGTCCCTCTCCTCGCTCCTCCCTGGGCTCGAACCAGGAACACAACGACAACAGCCACCCTCGAAGCAGCGTTACCCATGCAGAGCAAGGGGAACAACCACTCCAAGTCTCAGAGCGAGTGACATTTGAAACGCTATTAGCGCGCACCCTGCTAACTAGCTAGCCATTTCACATCGGTTACACGGGCCTAATCTCGGGAGTTGATAGGCTTGAAGTCATAAACAACGCAATGCTTGACGCACAACGAAGAGCTGCTGGCAAAACGCAAGAAAGTTCTGTATGAATGAATGCTTATGAGCCTGCTGCTTCCTACCACCGCTCAGTCAGACTGCTCTATCAAATCATAGACTTAGTTATAACATAACACACAGAAATACGAGCCTTTGGTCATTAATATGGTCAAATCCGGAAACTATCATCTCGAAAACAAGACGTTTATTCTTTCAGTGAAATACGGAACCGTTCCGTATTTGATCTAAGGGGTGGCATCCATTAGTCTAAATATCCCTGTTACATTGCACAACCTTCAATGTTATGTCATAATTACGTAAAATTCTGGCAAATTAGGCGGCCCAAACTGTTGCATATGCACTGCGTGCAATGAACGCAAGAGAAGTGACACAATTTCACCTGGTTAATATTGCCTGCTAACCTGGATTTCTTTTAGCTAAATATGCAGGTTTAAAAATATATACTTCTGTGTATTGATTTTAAGAAAGGCATTGATGTTTATGGTTAGGTACACATTGGAGCAACGATACGCACCGCATCGATTATATGCAACACAGGACACGCTAGATAAACTAGTAATATCATCAACCATGTGTAGTTAACTAGTGATTATGATTTATTGATTGAATGTTTTTTATAAGATAAGTTTAATACTAGCTAGCAACTTACCTTGGCTTACTGCATTTGCGTAACAGGCAGTCTCCTCGTGGAGTGCAATGAGAGGCAGGTGGTTAGAGTGTTGGACTAGTTAACTGTAAGGTTGCAAGATTGAATCCCCCGAGCTGACAAGGTGAAAATCTGTCGTTCTGCCCCTGAGCGAGGCAGTTAACCCACCGTTCTTAGGCCGTCATTGAAAATAAGAATGTGTTCTTAACTGACTTACATAGTTAAATAAAGATTAAATAAAAGGTGTAAAAAATGTTTTTTTAAATACAGATTTCCGATTGTTATGAAATCGGCCCTAATTAATCGGCCATTCCGATTAATCGGTCGACCTCGAATACACACAATCAATCAAGTCAAATTGATTTATAAAGCCCTTTTTATATCAGCCGATGTCACAAAGTGCTATACAGAAACCAAGACTAAAACCCCAAACAGCAAGCAATGCAGATGCAATTCTGGCTGTGCCGGGGTTGAGATTATAACCGAACATGGCCATGATGTTCAAACGTTCATAGACGACCAGCAGGGTCAAATAATAATACTCACAGCCAAAGCTGTCCCATGTATAGAGACATTAACCCTTTCCACTCATGGGAATTGGCCTAAATGGATCAGGCTAAATGTAAATGTTTCTTACAGAAGGAATATGGTAAGCATATGCATAAGTATTAAGGCTATAACGGTACATGCATTCGTACCAAACCCTTCGATACGAGGACCTCGGTTTGGTACAAAAGCGTTCAGTACGAGGACCTTGGTTCGGTCTGCACTGTGAACCCGAATGAATATATAATAAAATATATTTTAAATAATAAAAATGCCTATAGGCTATGCCTATGCTATGTTGTATGCCATTGCATCGTGAGTAAATCTGAGTTGAAAAAACATTGTAGGCTATTCCTTTTTTACCATGCCAATATATCCTCCAAACACAGGCTTCGAGGGCATTATCACTTTCATACAACAGGTTACCAACATATTCAAATAATGATTTACATATTTTCATTAAAAACGTTATATTGTTGAATTTATTCATATTATTTCATCATTCCACAAGATATAGTCCCGAGACAAATCTAGGGTTGCTCCCCAAGCCGGCTGGTCGTCCGATCTATCGGTTCGGTTAAGCTAGCCAACAACAGCTAACTTACAGTCACGTCAAACAGTTCAGCCAGAATAACAGCAAAGTATCTGCAAAGTATCTGTACGTCCATAACAATGAGCTATGATGCGCGATTTTGCCTGGAATAGACAATGTGCTCTATTGTCAAGACACTGTTGTTCTAAGGACATAGCCAACAACACAGCTAACACAATCATTTCATACTGAAGCTGGAAAGACAGCAAACTAGCTGAATTTAGTTTCGTTTGACCTGTTTTCTATTGACCTTTCTTTGTATATATCCATAAAAACGAACATTACATTCTCTGGTAACCGCTCTGGTGGACATTCCTGCAGTCATCATGCCAATTGCACTCTCCCTCAAAACTTGAGACATCTGTGGCATGTTGTTGTATGACAAAACTGCATATTTTAGTGGCCTTTTATTGTCTCCAGCTCAAGGTGCACCTGTGTCATGATCATGATGATTAATTCAGCTTTTTGATATGCCACACCTGTCAGGTGGATAGATTATCTAGGCAAAAAAGAAAGCCTAAAACTAACAGGAATGTAAACAAATATGTGCACAAAATTTGACAGAAGCTTTTTTTGTGCGTATGGAACATTTCTGTTGCATTTATATAGATTTTTTTACATGTTGCGTTCATATTTTTTCTCAGTATCATTTCAATGGACATTTGTGTTCTATTGCCAGCATGACTAGCTGTTATAAAATGCGATCTTACAGTGTTAAGCTTTCAAAAGGCAAACAGATCGTAATTTTGGTGCGCACAGAAAGGAGTCATGAGTGCGTTCAGGTGTATGTTCCGATTTTCTTCACAATAGACAAGGATAGGCTCATTCTGTTCAGAACAACCAAGTGTATGACACCATGTCTTCTTGTAACTGAACAACAAAAACATAGTCCAATTTAGGCGTTTCTCAGTGCCCAAATCTGCCATTTTCCTGTTTCTTTTAGAAGTTTTTTCACACTGTATTTATATACTGTATTCTTCAAATAGCTCCCTCTAATATATCTACTACTGTACATTGCATTTTGATAAACTGTTTATACACATTGCATGTTTATATACTGGATTATTGACATAGATCACTGTAATATATCTACTGCTGTACATATTCTTAGTGTTTTTTTGTTGTTGTGTACATAAACATAGATTGTACTTGGATTACTGATAGCGTTATTTGGGTTGTTAATTGGATTCATTCTGAAATGTTATTATTTTTGTACTTGCTTAACATTTTACTGTACCGTTAGGAGCAGTAAAACACTTCACTACACCCACTATAAAATCTGCTAAACTGTGTATGCGACCAATAAACATTGATTTGATGTATTAGTAGCAGTAGCAATTATCCAATGAAAAGGGAAACGGTGGTAGGCTACAAGATGGGGTGGATATCAAGGTCTGAAGCCCCCCTCAAATAAAAAGTGTGTGTGGAAGAAATGGAATATTAGATTCAGGAAGCGTCTTTACTACTGCAAGGATTGAGTACACACCAAATTTCCCAGGTGAGGAGAAACTTGTTACTGACAAGATCAAAAGCCTGACTGCACAAAGCCATCACATTTTCTGTGATGCCTGTGTCTACCCGGAGACTTTCCCATCTGTTAGGAATCCAGAGCCAGTAACGGCAGTAGCAGAGCGAACATACACACCACACACACTGGAAGCACTTCTTTGAAGAACATGTGCATATATGTGCTCCTTTTTGCTTCAAAAAGGAGTTTCCCGAAGTGGAGTAAGGTTGGATGTCCCATTCCAACTTCAAATCCAGATAGCTATGCATCCCGCCACGGTTTGCCTTGGCCAGCATGTTTTCTAATCGAGCCCAACATCAACATACAATATCTTCCTCTCTATATGTCATACTCATCTATCTACATGGCGACCTGCCTATTTATGGCAAACTCAGTGGTCCTTGTGCCCAAGGACGTTACAGTAGGTTGCTTTGGAATTGAATCATTGAGTTAAGTAACCTATTTGATGTTGTAAAGGAGGATGCTCCTTACATGAACCCACTTTGACAGCACTCTGTATGGCCTTAGAAGTGAGTAATCTAGTTACAGATGTGTCTATAGGACTTCTGTACGCAGTTTGAATTCCCTGGTTAGCGTATTAACCTAGTTAACTATAAAATGTATGAATGTTTGTTGAGCTCAATTGGATTTTACTTCAGAGTGAACTAAATATAAGTCTACATGTCTAGCCCCTTGCAAAATGTTTCAAAATGTCCTCTATAGTGGATCGGAAAAATCTGTAACACTAAATTAAGGTACCCTTTAAGTGGGTTTTAAATGGTTTATTATAGAGAGAGTTAAATATTAGCATGTACTTTAAAAATCATTGTTATTGATTAAAAATGTTGTCATTTTGTTACACAGTTAGTAGTCCTTCAAGACAGCTGGATGCTTTATAGGTCCTGGGAAATATTTAGGGAATGGAAGGGGGATACCTAGTCTGTTTGGTTACTGGCACAATGCTTTTAAAAACTAGGCTACCTGCCGCCTCGCCACTATTAACCAGCATTGCCACGACATTATAGTCCCAAAACAGGACATTGAATTTGCGCCGAGACCTCAGCACTATATTGGTGAATGAGGACAGACTCAAACTGACTCATTGCGTCTCTTATCCAATCTATTCCAACAAACCATGGGCAGAATGACTCCTACATTCTGTTGGTCACATAATAACAATTCATATCAGTGAGAGTAGAGTTTATTAATTAGGCTGAAGCAAATGCATTTCAGGTGAAATCAACATCAATAATACAGTGAACAAAAATATAAACTAGAGGTTGACCGATTAATCGGAACGGCCGATTAATTAGGGTCTATATCAAGTTTTCATAACAATCGGTAATCGGCCGATTACATTGCACTCCACAAGGAGACTGCGTGGCAGGCTGACCACCTTTTACGCAAGTGCAGCAAGAGCCAAGGTAAGTTGCTAGCTAGCATTAAATCGATCTTAACATAATCACTAGTTAACTACACAGAGTTGATGATATGACTAGTTTATCTAGCTTATCCTGCGTTGCATATAATCAATGCGGTTAATTTACCATCGAATCACAGCCTACTTCACAGCCCAAATGGGTGTTGATTTAACAAGCGCATTCGCAAAAAAAGCACTGCCGTTGCACCAATGTGTATGTAACCATAAACATCAATGCCTTTCTTAAAATCAATACACATGTATATATTTTAAACCTGCATATTTAGTTAATATTGCCTGCTAATATTGCCTCCGTATTTCACTGAAAGAATAAACGTTTTGTTTTCGAAATGATAGTTTCCAGATTTTACCATATTAATGACCTAAGGCTCGTATTTCTGTGTGTTATATTATAATTAGGTCTATGATTTGATATTTGATAGAGCAGTCTGACTGAGCGGTGGTAGGCAGCAGCAGGCTCGTAAGCATTCATTCAAACAGCACTTGTTGTGGAAATAATCAGAATTGGTTGGTAACATAGGTAAGATGTTTTATATTCATCATATGTTTGTAAGTTACTTCTCATCAAGAATATTATTTTTGTATAATACTGTGGCAGGGTTGCAGTATCTTTTCTATGTCAAGACTAAGTTGCATGGGCCGCAGAGAGGGGAGAGGTCAAAGTGTCATCATGTGTAAACATATCTTTTGCTCCACTGTGTGTGTGCCAGTCACTCCCTACTTTTCCCAGCGGGGAAAGGAGGGTGGCAGTGTCTGGAATCATTCTATGCTCCCTCTAATGTTGTCCATATCTTAACCTATAGCAATCATTCTCCTCTCCGTGAGTTTGTCCAGGATTGGTTGTATTTAGAATTGGTTGTATCTAAATGACAATTTGATATATGCCTGTTGATATGGAGGGTTGGTTTATGGTTCTGAGGTTGAGAGAGGAGACAAAGCTGAACAATGATTTATGCCGATGCTGTCTTATCCTGTGTATCTTTGCTATAAAGTATCCCATTTGCCATTATGTTGGGACTCTCAACTTGTCATTAGAGATAGTTGAAACTGTTGAAACTGTTGAAACTGACTGTTGAAAGTCAAAATGCTATTGCAATGTGGAGGGGGCTCTCAGAGAATTCATTGGGAGACACTGAATTTATCTGAGAGTCACAGGGTTGTGATAGAGCTCATATAATTAAAGATGGACTTTGATAACTAACTCTGACTTGTGTGTGTGGTTTGCGCTCATGATTTGGTAAATAGAGGAAATTTCCACGACACACTTTCCTCCATTTGCCAGCACCTCTTCCCTGTGCTTCAAGCATTGCGCTGTTTATGACTTCAAGCCTATCAACTGTCAACATTAGGCTGGTAATACTAAAGTACCTATTAGAACATCCAATAGTCAAAGGTATATGAAATACAAATGGTATAGAGAGAAATAGTCCTATAATAACTACAACCTAAAACTTCTTAACTGGGAATATTGAAGACTCATGTTAAAAAGGAACCTCCAGCTTTCATATGTTCATAACTTAAAGTTAGCTTTCTTACTTTTACTTTCTTCTCCAACACTGTGTTTTTGCATTATTTAAACCAAATTGAACATGTTTCATTATTTATTTGAGACTAAATAGATTTTATTGATGTATTAAGTTAAAATAAAAGTGTTAATTTAGTAATGTTGTAATTGTCATTATTGCAAATTTATATATATAAAAATTGTCCGATTACTCGGTAACGGCTTTTTTTGGTCCTCCAACAATCGGTACCGGTATCGGAGTTGAAAAATCATAATCGGTCGACCTCTAATATAAACACAACATGTAAAGTGTTAGTCCCATGTTTCATGAGCTGAAATACAAGATTCCAGAAATGTTCCAAAATCACAAAAGCTTATTTAGCTCAAATTTGGTTTACATCCCTGTTAGTGAGCATTTCACCTTTGCTCCTTTCTCCTTTCCTTTATTTTACTAGGCAAGTCAGTTAAGAACAAATTCTTATTTACAATGACAGCCTAACGTGGAACAGTGGGTTAACTTCCTTGTGCAGGGACAGAACAACAGAGTTTTACCTTGTCAGCTCGGGGATTCGATCCAGCAACCTTTCCAGTTTCAAGCCCAATGCTCTAACCACTAGGCTACCTGCAACTCCAAAATAATCCATCCACCTGACAGGTGTGGCATATCAAGAAGCTGATTAGCTGATTAAACAGCATGATCATTACACAGGGCCACTCTAAAATGTGCAGTTCTGTCACACAACACAGTTGGCATGCTGACTGCAGAAATGTCCACCAGAGCTGTTGCCAGAGGATTTAATGTTAATTTCTCTACCATAAGCCACCTCCAAGATTGTTTTAGAGAATTTGGCAGTATGTCCAGCTGGCCTCACAACTGCAGACCACGTGTAACCACGCCAGCCAAGGACCTCTACATCTGGCTTCTTCACCGGCAGGATTGTCTGAATCCAGTCCCCCGGACAACTGATGAAATTGTGGGTTTGCACAACCAAAGAATTTCTGCAAAAGCTGTCAGAAACCGTCTCAGAGAAGCTCATCTGCTCGCTCGTCATCCTCACCAGAGTCTTGACCTGACTGCAGTCCGGAGTTGTAACTGACAACAGTGGGCAAATTCTCAACTTCGATGGCCACTGACCCGTGAAAAATACACTTCTCCAGCGTAATCGCAGACAGCGTGTATGGCTTTGTGTGCGCGAGCGGTTTGCTGATGTCAACGTTGTGAATAGAGTGCCCCATTGCGGCGGTGGGGTTATGATATGGGCAGGCATAAGATACTAACAACAAACACAATTGCATTTTACTGATGGCAATTTGAATGCACAGAGATACCTTGACGAGATCCTGAGGCCCATTGTTGTGCCATTCATCCACCGCCATCATCTCATGCTTCAGCATGATAATGCACTGCCCCATGTCGCAAGGATCTGTACACAATTCCTGGAAGCAGAAAAAATGTCCCAGTTCTTGCATGGCCTGTATACTCACCAGACATGTCACCCATTGAGCAAGTTTGGGATGCTCTGGATCGACGTATACGAGTGTGTTCCAGTTCCCGCCAATATCCACAAAAGTTGCACAGCCATTGAAGAGGGGTGGGACAACATTCCACAGGCCACAAAGAGCCTGATCAACTATATGCGAAGGAGAAGTGTCGCACTGCATGAGGCAAATGGTGGTCACACCAGATATTGACTGGTTTTCTGATCCACGCCCCTACTTTTTTTTTAAAGGTATCTGTGACCAACAGATGCATATCTGTATTCCCAGTCATGTGATATACATAGATTAGGGTCTAATTAATTTATTTCAATTGAACTGATTTCCTTATATGAACTATAACTAATATGAAGTATAATCTTTGAAATTGTTGTGTTTATATTTTTGTTCAGTGTAAATTCATTCACACAGCTTACTGATACTATGTGTTCTTAGTGTGTGTGTTTGTGTGCTAATTACAACATAACTGTTTGTTGTAAACATTATTTGAGGGACTAAAAGACTATATGAAACGGTGTCCAAAGTAAACAGGGTATGGCAAATATAGCCAGTCTTTTAGACAATCTGGACCATTGAGCAGGATGCCTAGGTTCTGACTAGGGTTGAATATTTTCCAGGTATCTAACAAATATTAGAGAATAAATCACTTTTCTCCTGGGTAACCCGGTATTTCCCACCAAAACCGGAAGTGTTATTCAAAAGCATTTAAATAGGCTGGATTTGATTAGAGCTTTGATCGAAAATTCATGCCTGATGCAACCTGAGCCTGATGGGACATACATTTCATGAGCCTTACAATAAAGACATTTAATGAGCCCTACATTAAAGACGTTTCATGAGCCATACATTAAAGACGTTTCATGAGCCATACATTAAAGACATTTCATGAGCCATACATTAAAGACATTTCATGAGCCATACATTAAAGACATTTCATGAGCCCAAGCCCAAAAAAGGCCAAATGATTTTTGCCGTTATCCAATTAATAGCTATATGATATAGGCTACTGCACATTACGCATGAGAGAAAAACATAAAAGACCATAGATGCAGCGAGCTATATGCTCTCTTGGGTAAATAAATTAAAATAGCTCGTGTAGGCTCATCTTTTTGAGTGTGAAATGTATTAATGTATTGTATTATATGGACTAGAATTTGGCACATCGTTCAAACATGATAAAGCAGGGAGAGAACATGAGATTCTGGTGCAGCACATGCGGCCTACAAAGTTACAAGTATAGCACATTTGATTTTAGAAAAATAATAGGGCCTATTTGTATAATTAGTAGGCTGAGGCATATGTACCTTTCATAATATTTCCTCTAATGTTTTTATAGTCTACCTCCTCTTTCTCTCTTTATTGTTGCTTCATCAGTTAAATTAAATCAGTTTCGTTGTCCTTATCTTCATAATTCTAATGACATCCTTGAATAATATAGGTCTAGAATTAGATGCAGAAGGCTTTCACTTCTCTTCATGAAGATTGAATGGTTATGGGTCTGAATAAATAACT
The DNA here is from genome assembly GCF_018296145.1 of Oncorhynchus tshawytscha. Lineage (NCBI taxonomy): Eukaryota > Metazoa > Chordata > Actinopteri > Salmoniformes > Salmonidae > Oncorhynchus > Oncorhynchus tshawytscha. The sequence continues at coordinate 26,799,294 of NC_056434.1, read as the reverse complement.
GCTATAGCCTACCGCCATCACGCATTTGCCCTTCTTTCAAACTACCCGTGAGTTCTACTGGCTGCTATAGTTAATAATATTCAGCAAACAAGAGCTTGCGTTCCGCTTCGAATAGTCTATTGGTATAAGAAACACTAAAATAATTCCATAATGTCCAGAAGCTATTCTAGTCTAACTTTTCCTGCATGGGACTCCAAGATCTAAAGGGCTCTGTAAGGTTGGATGGGGAGCGTCGCTGCTCAGCTATTTTCCGATGTCTCCAGAGATGTTCGACCGGGTTCAAGTCTGGGCTCTGGCTGGGCCACTCAACGACATTCAGAGAATTGTCCGGAAGTCACTCCTGCATTGTCTTGGCAAGGACCCTAAGCACGCAGCCAAGACAACGCAGGAGTGGCTTCCGGACAAGTCTCTGAATGTCCCTGAGCAGCCCAATCAAAGCCCGGACTTGAACTCGATTGAACTGAAAATAGCTGTGCAGCGACTGTCCCCATCCAACCTGACAGAGCTTGAGAGGATCTGCAGAGAAGAATGGGAGAAACATATATCTAAACAAACCCCTGTATTATAAAAGTAAGAGTAACTACAGAAACACAAAATGTAGTATTGATATGGACCAATAATGCTGTTTTTTTTAGGGAGGTACGACTGTATTTTACAATAATGCTGATTATAGTTAAAGTGTTTGTGCCTGTTTCAAGATAGGGAACTAAGCGAGAGAATGGAGACATGTTGTACTAAGAATGAAAATACAGGTCGCTCTAAACCTCGGGCCCCTTGTGAAAATTATGAGTCAGAAATTTGGAAACCAAACAGAGAAATGGACTAAATGGACAAATGGAGCATCCCCTTCAGATGGGATGCTCAGTACAGAGAGACTTGGAAAAGTTAGAGAAAAGCTGGAAGAGGCAGAGAAGAGACACAAGAAGTTAAATGGGATGATTTTCAAAAAGGGAAAGAGAAGCGGACGGTATGGAAGGACAGAACAGTGAAAGGATTAATGGTGAAGCAAGTATGGGCTCCCGAGTGGTGCAGCGATCTAAGGCACTGTATCTCAGTGCAAGAGGTGACACTACAGTCCCTGGTTAGAATCCAGGCTGACTCACATTTGGCCGTGATTGGGAGTCCCGTAGGGCGGCGTACAATTGGCCCAGCATTGTTCGGGTTTGGCCGGGGTAGGCCGTCATTGTAAATAAGAATTTGTTCTTAATTAACTGACTTGCCTAGTTAAATAAAAAAAGAAAGTAGACAAAGAAAAGGAAACAGAGGGAAGTGAGAGAAGTACATGAGCAAAGAGAATAGCCCATATCCAGCATTTCCAAAAGCCTTACTGCAGCTGATGTTCTACAGCGGTTGAGGATGGGGAGAGGTGGAAACTCTGGACCCCTGGAAAGAAGCAGTTGGAATTTAAATGTGGTAAACCAGGACATTTTGCCAGAGACTGCCTAGAAAATTAAGGCAGGGAGGAGTGGAATGGACCCCCCAGAAACATGATGGTGGATGACCTTTTTGGAGGTGGACAATAGGATGAGGCGGGATGAAGAAGAGGTACCACCCTGCAGATGCTACACCTTACTACACTCTCAACAGATAACCCACTAACTGACATTGAAATACTAGGAGAAAAAAAATCCATTCCTAAATCAGCCTTAAAATGTATTCCCTCAAAAAGAACAATGCAAACTGTCGGCGCGTCGGGTATCACCTCTATCGAACCCCTCACATACCTCCTCCCAGTGGCATGGGAAACTGGGAAATGGAGACATCGATTCCTGTATTCACCATCATGCCCAGTAAATCTACTGGGAAGAGACCTCATGTGCAAAATGAATACTCACCTCTCCTGTGACCCAGATGACGTCTCCATTCAGTCACTAACAAATAAAGTTTTCCCATGTATGGCACAGTCCTACTATGCCTGGCATTTGGATGATGCAGACATGGAATGAATACTCAGAGAGACTGGGAGGTTCCCAGACACCTTCAGTGCACAACAGCAGTTCCCTCCATTGAAGAAGACCAAGCCTATGATACATGCTGGAACAAACTCCTGGGAAAAAAATCTGAATTGATGGAATATACTATTGTGAATCATTAACCGCAGCAGGGTATCCTCCTGATAGATGCACAGAGAGAACTGTATGAAGTGCACGGTGCTGACCCCTCTGCAGTCTATCAAAAACCAAAAACATGAAGTGGGAAGACAATGGACCTTAGCAACTGATTGGGTGGCATGGAAAGGAAATGAGAAATGGTCACCCTCAACAGCTACCTTTTTCTCACCCTATTGAGCAGCAGCAAGAGCAGGAAGCACACAACTACCCCGAAGCCACAGAAGATGTAATGGTAGTGGCTGAAACAAATGACACGATTCCATAGCTACAGGAAGTGCAAGTCATAATACGGATCAAGGGGAAGACGGACAAGCGCAAAATGAAAGGAGCAACGCCATTCATGGTTGTACCAAAAAGCACCCACAGGCCTTACAAGGCCCAGTACCCCTGAACAAAGAATGCAGAAAAAGGCATTATCCCAGTACACACCGCATTATCCCAGTACACACAGCATTGGTGGAGGCTGGCGCTATTATACCATGCCCAAATTCACCTTGTAACACTCCAATCCTCCCAGTAGGAAACCACTAAGGAATTTAGATTCAGTGACCATTCTCTCCACCTGGAAGCTGTGTTTCTCAGTTTTTGATTTGGCTAATGCATTGTTCAGCATTCCACTAGCTGAGGAATCGGAAGATTGGTTCTCTTTCACATTCGTCAAAAAAATAAAGAAAAGAAGTTCAGTTAAACATTTGGGTCATGATATTACTTGAGGGTCGCGCCCTCTCAAAAGACAGATAAGAATCAATAAAGGCATTACCGAAACCCATCACAAAACAATACATGATGTATTAGGAGTAGCTCGGTACTGTATGACTAACAATTTAGGACGTGGTATTTTTATAACACCAGTGTCCCGCCAAAGGCCAGAGGGACCTTTTGAGCATTTGATGATGGACTTCATTGAATTAACTCCACATGAAGGAAACACATATTGTCTATCAATTGTTGATATGTTTTCCAAGTGGGTCGAGGTGTTCCTGTATCGAAGAGCCACAGAGTCTACTGTGGCCAAAGCACACCTGCAAGAGATCATTCCAAGTCTGACCTGGGTAAGAGCACTCCCGTTGGCACTGATGAGCATTAGAGGTAGGTCCCACACTGTGACTGGTCTCTCCCCACTCAAGGTACTAACTGGATGCCTCATGAGAATGACTAACACTCCTTTCCCTCAGAATAGGTTAACCCTTCAGGGAATGGATGAAGACATGGTGATATATTGTGTATATCACTTAACAGTGTTCTTAAGACTCTCTTCCCACGGGTGAAGGCTTCTTTGCTGAACATTGCAGGTGTTGCTCACCACAACCTTTCATTGTGGTAAAGGATCTTTGAAGAAAAAGTTGGAAAGACTTCAGGTGGAAGGGACCATACCAGGTGCTCCTGACCACATCCTCTGCTGTCAAGGTAGCAGAATGAGATACATGGATACACGCATCCTACTGAACAGAACCAAGAAATCAGAATGGCAAGGAACATTGGTGAATGCAAAAGGACCTGCTTCTGGATTGGTCTCACCGTGATAGTAGGGACCGTTGTCTGCCTCCTGCTGGCCAGTAATGATCTAGGCGTATCCAGGGACCGTCCCCAGCCAACAGGACCAATGCAGGCCCACAGTAGAGGCCCAGAAGAAGCAGGTAAGGTTGCGAGAGGAAAACTAGATTTCAAAGACAATATGAACTCATTCCTTTCCACAGCACAGATGGTGGCGAATGGCCTCTCCCCAAGCACTTCATGTTGGGTCTGTGGGCTAAGACCACTGGGGGTAGGGGAAGAATTCCCTTTATTTGGTGTCCTAGCCGGTGTAAATGTGACTTTGTCAATGCTCCTAGTACTGTGGTTTTACAATTCCCCTCTTAGACAACCGGACCTTATGACATCTTTTGCTTTTTATAACCAAACATGGAAAGGTACAGTTGAAGTCGGAAGTTTACATATACCTTTGCCAAATACATTTAAACTCAGTTTTTCACAATTCCTGACATTTAATCCTAGTAAAAATTTCCTGTCTTAGGTCAGTCAGGATCACCACTTTATTTTAAGAATGTGAAATGTCAGAATAATAGTAGAGAATTATTTATTTCAGCTCTAATTTCTTTCATCACATTCCTAGTGGGTCAGAAGTTTATATACACTCAATTAGTATTTGGTAGCATTGTCTTTAAATTGTTAAACTTGGGTTAAATGTTTCGGGTAGCCTTCCACACGCTTCCCACAATAAGTTGGGTGAATTTTGGCCCATTCCTCCTGACAGAGCTTGTGTAAATGAGTCAGGTTTGTAGGCCTCCTTGCTCGCACAAGCTTTTTCAGTTGTGCCCACAAATGTTCTATAGGATTGAGGTCAGGGATTTGTGATGGCTACTCCAATACCTTGACTTTGTTGTCCTTAAGTCATTTTGCCACAACTTTGGAAGTATGCTTGGGCTCATTGTCCATTTGAAAGACCCATTTGCGACCAAGCTTTAACTTCCTGACGGATGTCTTGAGATGTTGCTTCAATATATCCACATACTTTTCCACCCTCATGATGCCATCTATTTTGTGAAGTGCACCAGTCCCTCCTGCAGCAAAGCACTCCCACAACATGATGCTGCCACCCCCGTGCTTCACGGTTGGGATGGTGTTCTTCGGCCCACTTTTTCCTCCAAACATAACGATGGTCATTATGGCCAAACAGTTCTATTTTTGTTTCATCAGACCAGAGGACATTTCTCCAAAAAGTACAATCTTTGTCCCCATGTGCAGTTGCAATCCGTAGTCTGGCTTTTTTATGGCACATTTGGAGCAGTGGCTTCTTCCTTGCAGAGCGGCCTTTCAGGTTGTCGATATAGGACTCGTTTTACTGTGGATATAGATACTTTTGTACCCGTTTCCTCCAGCCTCTTCACAAGGTATTTTGCTGTTGTTCTGGGATTGATCTGCACTTTCGCACCAAAGTACGTTCATCTCTAGGAGACAGAACGTGTCTCCTTCCTGAGCGGTATGACTGCTGCGTGGTCCCATGGTGTTTCCACTTGCATACTATTGTTTGTACAGACGAACGTGGTACCTTCAGGCGTTTGGAAATTGCTCCCAAGGATGAACCAGACTTGTGGAGGTCTACAATTTGTTCTGAGGTCTTGGCTGATTTCTTTGGATTTTCCCATGATGTCAAGCAAAGAGGCGCTGAGTTAGGCCTTGAAGGTATGCCTTGAAATATATCCACAGGTACACCTCCAATTGACTCAAATTATGTCAATTAGCCTGTCAGAAGATTCTAAAGCCATGACATAATTTTCTGGAATTTTCCAAGCTGTTTAAAAGCACAGTCAACTTAGTATATGTAAACTTCTGACCAACTTGAATTGTGATACAGTGAATTATAAGTGAAATAATCTGTCTGTAAACAATTGTTGGGAAAATTACTTGTGTCATGCACAAAGTAGATATCCTAACCGACTTGACAAAACTATAGTTTATTAACAAGAAATTTGTGGAGTGGTTGAAAAAATTTGTTTTAATGACTTCAACCTAAGTGTATGTAAACTTCTGACTTCAACTGTGGTTATAGAAGACCTTGTGAGACCTTGTCTCCCAACCATCCCAATAGAAAGCTCACTGACTGCAGCCTGGTGTATACAGGGTAATGGGTCTGTCTACCTAGGTGAAAATGTGTGCAATTGTACAATGGACTCTGATGGAGAATCAAATTGCTCACTGACAGTTCATAATTTGCAGATGGGCAGACCCTCAAAGATTACATTGCAGAAACTTCTAGAAGCCACTCTGACAATGAAGATAATGAGTGCGAGGTGACAGCTTAGCTGTTAACTATGTTTGGATCATGGTCTGTGAACCTTGCAAAATGGGCTATATTGGGAATATTTGTCCTTGTGTGTGTGATAACACTGTTCTAAGGCTCTGTGCTCTTCACGGGTCTCAGCAACTATCATGTTCACCCCTGCCACTGCAGGGGAAACTGTTCGTTTCATTGGGCTAAAATAAATGCCTTTGCTGATGAGAATGATGAAGATAATGAGGACCATAAGTAACTCACTGAAGGCCTTAAAAAGTATAACCATGTTCTCTCCCCTGCATATGATGACAGTATTGCCATAAATTAAATTGTGTAATGAAGCACAATTGTTTTACAAGTGTAAGAGCTATGGAATAAGGATCAGTTACCTTACAGAATTAAGGGTTTGAATGGATAAAGTGTCTGGTTTTGTGTTGATTCCGCTGACTTTTATTAGAAGTATTTTAATAGAACCTCCTTTGATAGTTTAAGCCATAATCTAATGCTTACCTTAAAAATGTACAATAGTTATCACAGAGTGATAAAAGGAGGGAGTGTGATGGACATTTCTTTGTGTGCATATAATTCTGTTTAGCACAATGCGGTTTTATAATAACCTGTCTTGGTTGGATTCATGCGAGTGATGGATTGACTGCACAAAGGAGTAAACCACGTTATCACTCATAAGCAATTTGGCAGTACGCCCAGAACATTGCTCTGGGAATTAGAACTAGTGACACAATGTCTCAGTTCCAAAGTAAGAATCCTTGTGTGGTATAAATCAGTCACACACAGGAACAAACCATGCTTATATGACTTGTTTGTGTAGCAGTACTTTGACTTTGAGTCTTTAGTGGTGATATTCCATGACACTACCAACATGGGAATTCCAGCATTTTTACCCTTTCCAATTATTTAAAAAAACATTTTCCAAACTGCACCAATTTCGGTGCAGATTCCCTCTATGCCTCCCTTTTTGCGGTCTTAAATCATTCTTCTCGCCATCGCTCTCTTTCTTTGATACTCCATGAGAGATTCCTTTCTGATAAGCCATTCTTAAGTACCCGTAGAGCTACTGCGTATCCCTTTCCTGCACCACCTTTGAGAACTCATCTGTCCACCATGGCACCACCCGCCATCTTCCTCCCCCCGAACACACTGGAACGGTCAATTCTGCATCCAATATAATTATAGACTTTACTGCCTCAGCGCACTCATCCACAGATCCCTTCATTGATAGATTTTGTCCCACCCGCTCACACAGGTATTTGAACATCTTCAAGTTAGCCTTCTCAAAGCAACATCTCATGTTATTGCCTCTACTCTGCATACAAACATCGACATTGATCTTACATCGAACTTGAAAATGATCACTCCCTACCATGGCTTCCCATTCACACCTCCCTGCCACCACTGCAGATACCAATGTCAAGTCCAAGCATGACTCTGTCCCCCTCCCATCATTAACACATACTAATCCCCTGTTATCCATAAATCCTTTAACTATACTTACATTGTTCTTTATATTTACTTCCCCAGATTTCATTATGGGCATTAAAATCACCACACCTTATTACCTTCCTACACATCCTATCAATCCCGTCTAACTGTGCTAACATGAGACGTTTGGAGGGGTTATAGAAAATAACTATAACAATGTTACCTCTATTCCTACATATTTCTATCTCCAATACACTGTATTCCACCCCCTCTTAAACAAACAAGCCCCACCTGACCCCTCCAATTCTATCACACCGTACCAAACTGAATCCCAGATTCACAAACTTCAGTTGAGGTTTGAGTCATGTCTCTTGTAGACACACTACATCTGGTGCTACATCCATATCATATACAAACTTCTTAAACTCCTGCCCGTTAGCTATTAAGCTTCTAGTGTTCAATTGAAGGACCTAAATAGGTTGTTCCAAACCATCACCTCTTGGGCTCTTAACAAAGCCTACCATCAGTAACACACTACGCCGCCAGGGACTTAAATCCTGCAGTGCCAGACGTGTCCCCCCGCTTAAGCCAGTACATGTCCAGGCCCGTCTGAAGTTTGCTAGAGAGCATTTGGATGATCCAGAAGAAGATTGGGAGAATGTCATATGGTCAGATGAAACAAAAATATAATTTGTTGGTAAAAACTCAACTTGTCGTGTTTGAAGGACAAAGAATACTGAGTTGCATCCAAAGAACACCATACCTACTGTTTTTTTTTTGTTGTTTTTTTTAACCTTTATTTAACTAGGCAAGTCAGTTAAGAACAAATTCTTTATTTTCAATGACGGCCTAGGAACAGTGGGTTAACTGCCTGTTCAAGGGCAGAATGACAGATTTGTACCTTGTCAGCTCCGGGATTTGAACTTGCAACCTTCCGGCTACTAGTCCAACGCTCTAACCACTAGGCTACCCTGCCGCCCCACTGTGAAGCATGGGGGTGGAAACATCATGCTTTGGGGCTGTTTTTCTGCAAAGGGACCAGGACGACTGATCAGTGTAAAGGAAAGATTGAATGGGGCCATGTATCGTGAGATTTTGAGTGAAAACCTCCTTCCATCAGCAAGGGTATTGAAGATGAAATCTGGCTGGGTCTTTCAGCATGACAATGATCCCAAAAACACCACCAGAGCAATGAAGGAGTGGCTTCGAAAGAAGCATTTCAAGGTCCTGGAGTGGCCTAGCCAGTCTCCAGATCTCAACCCCATAGAAAATCTTTGCAGGGAGTTGAAAGTCCGTGTTGCCCAGCAACAGCCCCAAAACATCACTGCTCTAGAGGAGATCTGCATGGAGGAATGGGCCAAAATACCAGCAACAGTGTGTGAAAACCTTGTGAAGACTTACAGAAAACGTTTGACCTCTGTCATTAACAAAGTATTGAGATAAACTTTTGTTATTGACCAAATACTTATTTTCCACCATAATTTGAAAATAAATTAATGAAAAATCCTACAATGTGATTTTCTGGATTTTTTTTTTTCATTTTGTCTGTCATAGTTGAAGTGTACCTATGATGAAAATTACAGGCCTCTCTCATCTTTTTAAGTGGGAGAACTTGCACAATTGGTGGCTGACTAAATACTTTTTTGCCCCACTGTATATCATTGAGTTAATAAAGCCGCATACGAACATGGTCTCTTTTTTGTTTTCTTGAGTAAGGCAGCTCTAAAATGCAAGCCAGCAGAAAATACAGAGTGTTGCACCGTGATTGGCTCAGTGTTCTGTCACTCATGGGGACACCACGTCACCGCCAAGTCTAAGGGTAGAGCTAGAAAATTAATGCCCCTTGGGTACTACCATAGTTACATTAGAAGTGCCCATCCAAGAAGACTCAAGGTCATTGGCCACAGATAAAATTACATCAAATCACATTATATCTACAGTAGCTTTGATTGGACTCATCATGTCAACATCATACTTTCAAAAACTTTAGCTAGCAGTCATCAAGAATCAAGTTGACAATCTACTGGCAAATCCTTTTTAATCCTTGTCATACGAAGATAAATAATTAAGAGAAATTATAGATGAAACATTTTGGTGCTCATCGGCGATTGGACATAAACATTACACAACAAGTTGGAAATTGAAATTCAACAATGAGTGGTTTGGAAGGAATCAGTGGCTAACTGCAAACATTGCAAAGCAACCATTAGCTTGCTATTCAGTGGAGTGGCTGTGTGGTCCCAAGTCTAAGATTAAGGGTATCTTTTCCTAGTTTAAAATGATAAACATTCAACATTGGCCATGCTGTCAAAGCATGATTTGTGTCACGCTCAAAACAACTGTTATCTCGCAACTGCAAAATCTGACTTTAGTGAGTTCAAGACAACTGGGAACTCAGGAAAAACGAGCTATGACTGGGAAAATACATTTTGAACTTTCAATACAACTCGGAATTGTAATTACGGGACTCTGGCCTCTTTCTAAAGCTACGACCTGAAGATCACTCACGCCATCATGATTCAACCTTTTTCTTCCCCAAGTTCCCAGTTGTCTTGAAAGCACCATAAATGCAGAGAATGCCAGACTTTGATGACAAAGTTTGATGACAAAATTTGCCCATGAAGGACCACCACACCACCTTCCTGTTCAAGTGAGCAAAGCACAACAAGGTCCAAAAATGTATTGTATGTTGATGCATAAATGATGTAATCTGCCAGGGAGATTAGTCTACTGTAGCTAAGAAAGTAATACTAAGTGTATGTTGTGTAGTAAGCCCATGTGCCTCACCCTAATAATTTGGTCTATTTTCACCTCTTAATTTCACCTACTGTTATGACTTGGTGGTGCTCATGTAGCCTATAACCGGTTTTTGATTACAGAGCTTTCATTGTCTGCATATATGCCCCCTTTATTTTTCCTACGGTTCTGACTTGTTGTACAGGGAGTACACTGTAAGAACAGTCCATGTTCTGAATTCTGTCACTATACATTTCAAATGTGCTAAACAAATGATTATATTGACTACGTCTGTCCTAGCTCGCTCATTACTGTCTTAATCTAAACTACCGATTGCCCCTTATCCGCTTGTCGTCCCCTTATGCTATAGTTTGTACATCTCAATTGTCAGTAGAAAACACACTTGTTTAAGCAAGTCAGCCATATCGGCTATGTTTTTTTTTAAACAGTAAATGAGGCAGAATGAACTGCTTCGCTGCCAGACAAGACTCCACTGATAGCCAGGTGTAGCAGTGGTAAGGTGTTGGGACTGTTGTTGGGACAGCTTTATGTAGGCCCTAACAGTTTGTGGGCACCGTTTGTCACCGTTATAGTGGAATGAATGTATTGTTTAGTGTTGTGCTGTATAGTGGCTTTGCTGGCATGCATCCCACTTTTTTTTGTTGCCCCACCAAGATTTACATGCTAAAAATCGCCTACGGTCCAGACTGAGGATAAATCCTCACATAATGCATCCCTGACCACCTCAGATCTGAACCCAATCAGACGACAAAGCGACTTTGGTGCGTCTAAATCAGTCTTTTCAATGCAACCTTCGTATTCTGACAGCAGACGTTGCATGTAAGTGTCAAGTGTAGACAACAGTACCGCGCACCGATTCTACATTTAGAATCCGGTGAAAAACGTAGGTAGTTGGATGTCTACAGCGGGTGGTCCCTAAAACACAGCGCTCTGAACAATCGATCGGTAGACGAACGCTAGATCGTGTGCGAACCTTAAGAAACATGGTCCTCGGAACGTTATGTGCTAGCTGGGCTGAGAACAATATACAAAGATGCGATATCTCCCTCCTGTATGGGGGACCAGTGACAGTAAGGGGACCAACAAACAGGAGCAGGGAATAAAACAGATGCATTCAATAGAAATAGACTAGCCTATATACCCAACATCTCGTCATTCATTCACAAATATAGGCTATTCATCCCCAACACAGCCTAGTGTATAGTCTAATGAAAATGTAATTTAAACAATATTCTTGAGTCTTACCTTGTAAATCTTCTGATTTCGCCAGTGTATAAAACTCGAAAGCAATCCCTTTACGTGTGCTGCGTCCCCCCCTCCCCCCCCAAAAAAGTATATTATGATTTAAATTATTTTATGCATCTACCTATACATCTAGCCTATGGTTTTGCCTCTGTGCACTCAGGTTGTCGGAATATAACTGCATTTCTACTTTACGCAACAATGCATCAGAGTGAGAGATGATATGTCTGTTTCAGCCTGTGATGTGACGAATCCAGATGTGAGGCTATATTGTGATATGTAGCCTAGGCAAAATAAAACAGATTTGGAGGCGGTTTCACGGACTTAAATTCGACAGGTCGGGCAGTGTTAAAAGCGAGGAAGGACCGCGTAGTTCAGCTCAAACCGGTCATGGCTAGAAACCCCGATGGCTGTAGTATATACATAGTGGTAGCCCCGGAAAAATGAGCCCACCCTGCATTCCTCAAACGCGCTAAAAGGGCTTTGGGATTTGTAGTCCTACTGGTCATACACGCAGTGTTGCCAATACATTTTCAGGGGAAGTTGCTAGAGGCAGGTCGATTTGTTGCTAAAAGTTGCTAAATGACGCTGTGGCGTCATTGCGTAAAAACGTAAAACTGCGTCATTACGTATGCTATCTTATTGAACAAGCAACTTAACTCAAATAATGATGTATGTGCTAAGCATCTCTCTTCAGCTCTCTCCAGGTTGTTGTGCTGCTTGGCTTGCTAACTGCTCAATGGTTTCCTCCAGATATTCCCACTGTTTTCGCACACACTGCAGTACACACTGCCACCATCAGCTGTGTATCTCCGCCAGTTCCAGAAAGTCCACTCCTTGCATACGTACTGTAGATATGATGAATCATAGATTGGCAAGGAAATCCTCTTCATCTTCACTGTCCAACTGCATTGTCATGGAGCTGGAACCAGCAGTAGAGGACGTAGTGGCCTTAACTTCTTTGGGATAGGGGGCGGTATTTTGACGTCTGGATGAAAAGCGTGCCCAAAGTAAACTGCCTGCTACTCAGGCCCAGAAGCTAGGATATGCATATAATTGGTAGATTTGGACAGAATTTGTAATGTAACTGGGGCCGTTGAGTGCCAACAGAAGAAGATCTTCAAAGGTAAGGCATATATTATATCACTATTTCTGACTTCCGTGTCGCAACTCCCTGGTTGAAAATGTTTTTTTTTGCATTTGTGTGCTGGGCACTGTCCTCAGATAATCGCATGGTTTGCTTTTGCCGTAAAGCCTTTTTAAAATCTGGCACGGCAGCTGGATTAACAACAAGTTAAGCTTCATCTTGAAGTATTGCACTTGTGATTTCATGAAAGTTAAATATTTATAGTAATTTAATTTGAATTTTGCGCTCTGCAATTTCACCGGATATTGGCCAGATGGGACTCTAGCGTCCCAATGATCCGCAAGAAGTTTTAAAGCTGTATGCTGCTATGGTGCCAAACTGATGCAGAACTTTACTGGGTAGTTTATGCTGGTAACAGGTATCACCAGCCACTTCAGTCCATACTGCACCAGGAGTATGGAGTTGAGAGTGTGCAGTGACATTCTATTTCTTAACTTTGACTTGACCACACTCATTTGGCTGAACAGCCGTTCAACCTCCGCATTTGAGTGTGGCAAGGACAGGGCAGCGAGTGCAGCTTTGCACAGTTCTTCAAATGGATTTCACCCGGAAGAGTCCGTGTAGTTATTGACTGTATTTTCAGTTGAGTCCCACCTAAACAGATGGATGTTTCTCCATTGGGAAACAATTGTATCAATTGTTTGGGGCTGGTATCCCAGTAGCTCAGCTACTTTAATCATTTCAGTGGTGCTTTTATTGTGCTTTAGCGTTTCCTTAACACTGAACAAGGCCATGTTTCACAAGGCTTCAAGGTTGTCTGGGAGCCTTGCTTGCAGCTCCTTGCTTTAAGCAACAATGTAGTTGATGCACTGTCTCCGAATGACCTTTTTGTCCTCTGGCGCAAGACTGAGTTGGTACACCGTGCTCTCGAAAAGGTACCGAAGGTATGGTGATGGACTGAGATGTCCATCAATGGCATCCGTCAGGACACCCATTTTTGCCATTGGGTTGACTACTCTGCTGCAAATTGATGTTAAGAGGTGTACCAGATTGTCCAAAAGCTTGACAGGATCTGTTTGCTCTGCCTCAAATGACTTCACTGCAACTTGTACGTCAGACAGGATTGATTTCAAGAATGTCAGGTAGACATAGTTGGTCTTGTCCATGTACATGGCGTGGAGCACATCCGCCATGTAGCAACGCTCAAAGGCCTTGGTCAACTCAAAGTGGAGTTTCAGTTCTTCCCACTGGCTCAATATACGAGGTACCGCAGGCTCAATCGATTGCCAATGTGTGGCACACACTTTGGTGATCTTCAGGGGTTTCTGGCCACAATTAATGGTGGCATACACTGCTTTGTACTTCTCGCGCCGTTTTGGGGAAATGTAAAACCAGTTGTAGGTTTCCCTGATTAAGTACTCAACACTCCTAGGGACGGTTTCTTTGGATGCTGCGACAGACAACCAATTGTAAAGACTGGCACACACAGCGGATGAGTACCAAATTGGGCAATGCACATTCTTCCTTTAAAATCATGTGCACCCAGTCATCAATGACACATTATCAGTGCCTGAAGATTCTCTTTTTTAAGGTTACACTTCTCAAGAAACTCAACTACCACCTTTGCTATTGATCTGGCATCGCCCCCCTCCAATTCACATCAGGGGACTCATCCAAAAAGGAGACTGAAGTTCTCATCCCCCACATCTGATGTTACCCTTTTGAGAAAATAAGGAGCCAGTACTCCCCTAATCATTTCTGTGCACATGGTGCGGTGTATTTGGAAGTTTGTTGCTGCCACAGAATCTGAAAAGGCAGCTTTGCAAGCCATACCTAATTGGTTGCATGCTAGCAGCGAACAATGCTCTGCAGTGGCCATTGCCATAGTAGCTTCTGCGCTTTTGCAGTCATCCACTTTCTTAATCAACTGTGGTAATGTAGAAGTTGTGGGGTTGTATGGTTTTGATGTATTTCTATGCTTTGCTGTAGCATAATGTTTTTTGATGTCATACATTTTTGCAAGCATGTCTGATCAGCAGTACGCACAGTATGCCCGACAATCATCCCCAATTACTGGCTTCAGCCACCCTTTAAATTCAGGTACAGACTCCCACTCTTTTCTGTACTTCTGGCTGTACAATTTTGATTGAGACATGTTGATTGATGTTTTAAGTTCTGTTGAAGATCAAACATTTGTGACCAACTATATTCATTGGGTTTGTCTCGACGAACGCATACTACTGCTGCTGCAGTCAGCCAACAATGATTTTTAATTTGCTGAAATTACTGCTGGCCTGCTGCTGCCTGTGCAAGAGCGCCTGCTGCTAACGTCACTCACAATGCACTTTTGCTGCCAGGACGTGTGTTGTGACTAGATGCTGTTTGAAAAAAAAGTTGCCAGGGTACTCTGAAAAGTTGCTAAATCTAGCAACAAAATTGCTAAATTAGCATCACTGCATACACATTCTTTTCAACGCCACAGCTGTGTGAATTCGGTAAATCCATGGTAAGTGGTGTGCTTCAAGGGAACTGTAGTTTCATCATGTTCATCAAGATGCGGGCACTGTCCTGAAAATACAGGCATGCGCAAATAACAGATTAATGATGATGATGATTAAATACATTACTAGTAAAAAGTTTGGACACACTTACTCATTCATGGGGTTCTTTATTTTTACTATTTTCTACATTGTAGAATAAATAGTGAAGACATCAAAACTATGAAATAACACATATTGAATCATGTAGTAACCAAAATAGTGTTTAACAAATCAAAATCAATATTTTATTTTATTTGAGATTCTTCAAAGTTGCCACCCTGATGACAGTTTTGCAAACTATTGGCATCAACCAGCTTCATGAGGTAGTCACCTGGAATGCATTTCAATTAACATGTGTGCCTTGTTAAAAGTACATTTGTGGAATTTGCGTTTGGGCCAATGTTGTGACAAGGTAGGGGTGGTTTAAAGAAGATAGCCCTATTTGGTAAAAGACCAAGTCCATATAATGGCAAGAACAGCTCAAATAAGCAAAGAGAAATGACAGTCCATCATTACTTTATGACATGAAGGTCAGTCAATAAGGAACATTTCAAGAACTTTGAAAATGTCTTCAAGTGCAGTCCCAAAAACCATCAAGTACTATTATGAAACTGGCTATCATGAGGACCGCCACAGGAAAGGAAGACCCAGAGTTACCTCTGCTTCAGAGTGTAAGTTCATTAGAGTTACCAGCCTTAAATTCCAGCCCAAACAAATGCTTCACAGAGTTCAAGTAACAGACATCTCAACATCAACTGTTCAGAGGAGACCGTGTGAATCAGTCCTTCATGGTCAAATTGCTGCAAAGAAACCACTAAAAGATACCAATAATTAAAGACTTGCTTGGGCCAAGAAACACGAGCAATGGACAATAGGACCGAGTTTGGGGAACCCTGCTATAGGCGGCTCTTCATTATGTACATTTAACTTTTACCAAAGAATGTATATGCTTCTATCTATATTCTAATATTTACATTTCGTTTTTGTGAGCTAGTGATTTATTCTAACACGTTGTGGAGTTTTATGAGGGGGATATTTTTTCAGAGTCTGCACTGACTACCTGCATCATAGTTCCTGTATTTGTCTGCTGCATATTTCATCCCACTGAGCCACCTCAGCTTCTAAGCAAAGCAAATGCATTGTCGCCACCTAGTGGAATAGTGTCAACTGTTAAATGTGTTGATGTTGGCCGCTTTTTCATTTTATTTTTGTTTAATTTAAACAATTGATAGCAGATTTTAGTTAGATACGCCATATTCATTTTATTTTATATCTTTGAACTCCATGTTACGTCCTTATAATTGTGTCGCTACGTTTCAGGCACGTTGTGGACCGAATTTGTTTAATGACGTCGTAGATCATGAAGGACCCACGATCGACAGCAAGCGTTTACCCGTAAAAGTATCATTACATTCACAATGTGAATGAAATTTGTCATCAAGTTGAATATTAGCTTCATCCCAGATGCTACACCGTAAATCATTTGCATACAGTATCCCCACAATACAATATTGAAAATAAAATATCAATAGAAAAATGGTTACGTGTTTCTCAATTTTGAAGATGACCGGTTTTGGGTAGACGACTGGCTGAATGAAAGCCTAGCACCGTAGCTGTTTTTTTAGGCTAGTATGCAAGCTAAGTATTGCAAAGTTACTTTGTCTATTTCGTAAAGTATTTTTGTAATGGTAGGCTCCTGTTATTCTTGTGTTTTCCTTGGTAAAGTCGGACCTGGCTAGTTGCAGCAGCGACCAGTGGGTTTGACTACAATCCACTTAACAAAGTTGGCTTGCTAACCTTAGCTAGCTACAGTACTCTAACTTAGCTAAATAGTTATGGTTTTGTTTGTAATCAATGTTGACTAGTTAACTATCGTCAACAGATGACGAAATGCTTTTCTTGCAAATGTGTGTGCAGTATCAACGACGATCATTACTTTGTTGGATTATGAGAGCTGAGGTCTCTAGCCAATTGATATCCTGTCATATAAAAGCTACGTTGCTAGTTATGTTTTAACACTTCCAACAATGCTAAACTTTTTTGTGTGCAACAATTTACTAATCCTTTCTCCCACAGCTGTGGTCTATTTCACCTGCACCTGAAGGTTGCGAAACAGACACTGTTTCTGTATAACCTGACCCTGCTGCTGGCGTCATCGACGCCATCCATGGCAACTTCTCAGGTACATACACATTATATACAAAAGTATGTGGACACCCTTTCGGCTACTTCAGCCGCACCCGTTGCTGGCAGGTGTATAAAATCGAGTACACAGCCATGCAATCTCCATAGACAAATATTGTCAGTAGAATGGTTTTACTGAAGAGCTCAGTGACTTTCAAACCATGGCACCTTTCCAACAAGTCAATTCTGTTATTGTGAAGTGGAAATGTCTATGAGCAGTGATAGGCTACACAAACTCACAGAATGGGACTGCCGAGTGCTGTAGCACTTAAAAAATTGTCTGTCCTTGGTTGCAACACTCACTACCAAGTTCCAAACGGCCTCTGGAAGCAACGTCAGCACAATAACTGTTCTTCGAGAGCTTCATGAAATGAATTTCCATTCCCGAGCAGCTGCAACACAAGCCCAAGATCACCATGCCCAGTTTGGGGAAGGCCCTTTCTTATTTCAGCATAACATTGCCACCGTGCACAAAGCAAGGTCCATACAGAAATGGTTTATCGAGATCAGTGTGGAAGAACTTGACTGGCCTGCACAGATTCCTGACCTCAACTCCATTAAACTCCTTTGGGATGAATTGGATCACAGACTGCAAGCTAGGCCTAATCGCCCAACATCAGTGCCCGACCTCACTAATGCTCTTGTGGCTGAATGGAAGCAATGTTCCAACATCTAGTGGAAAGCCTTCCCAGAAGAGTGGAGGCTGTTATAGCAGCAAAGGGGGGACCAACTTCATATTAATGGGCAGGTGTCCACATACTTTTGGGCAATTAGTGTAACATCCCCTCTTGTGCTCGCTCATCCCTGAGTGTTTATATGGGGTGAAAGTAAGCCGAAACAGAGTAATGGCAGAATAAATAGTGTAGCTACACCATACCGGTTGACCATGAGCCTATCACAATTAAAACATATATGCCAAGAACTGGAAGCTTTCACACTATCATTACTGCATGTCAGTCACATGGAAAATGAGCGAATGGACTTGAACGTGCAGTTGATGCAGCAATTCAGGTTGCAAGTGTATGCTTGATGAAAGGCCATCACTGAATGTCATTCATGAACCTTTTTGGTGTTTTGTAAGATGTTTTTGGTTGCATTTCTAAAATGGTAGGTGCACTGTATGGATGCTGGAATTATTTTCGTGTACAAAAGTGGGTAGGTAGCCAGGCTTACAGGTGCCTTTTGAAATTATTGTTTGACAATCAGATGAAAACATCATCATAACTGGTTTTTGGTAATGCCACATTTTAAAGGTAATACATGTTTGAATTAAATGACTTATCTTTACTATTAGGCCCACAGAGATCCTATTAAATTCATATGGATTCTATCTGTAATGTTATGTTTAGAATGAAACACAGAAAAGTACAAGCGTGTGCACACTGAAGAGGTCCCGTACCAGGAAGAAATCTACTTTCATCCTGAGTGTATATACTGTATAAAATTGATGTCACATGATCATTTTTGGGAATATTTATTGACTTGCCTTGCGGGAACCAAGATGCAGGAGATAGTTGTTTCTGGGGGGGAAGATCATTGAGCTCCTGCGTCCAGATGCCAACAGAGGGAAGGTTCATACCCTGCTCACCATGGAGGTGTTTGGCAATATCCGCTCCCTTATGGCCTTCAGGCTGACTGGAGGAACTAAAGGTGTGTGTTATGTATGTATGTGTGTCTGCCTGTACACCTGAGATTGCATTTTGGTATATAGATATGGCTCAATCTTGGCGTCAAAAGAGTAGTTGCTGTGTGTAATGTAGTTTCATATTTTCTATGTATGTGGTTGAAAAGCTCTGATTTTGAAATCTCTTGAGACATTTGTGCTTTTCATCCCTAGACTACATTGTGGTGGGCAGTGACTCAGGCCTCATCATGATCCTGGAGTACCACCTTTCCAATAACACGTTTGAGAAGATCCATCAGGAGACCTTTGGCAAGAGTGGCTGTCGTGGCATCATCCCTGGACAGTTCCTTGCCGTCGACCCCCAAGGGCAGTTCAGTCGTGATGGGTAAATAAGCTCCAAGAACTGAGAGAGATTGTTTTGGAAAGTGTTGATAACGGTAATTTTTTGTTGTTGACATCTGTGACTTGATGGGATAATCTCTTATTGCAATGGACGGTTTTCATCTCCGAGTTGTAGTTTACTGATTTACATATTTGTTTCCAGGTGTTGTAGTTTACTGATTACCTCTGTGTTTCCAAGTGCCATTGAGAAGCAGAAGCTGGTATACATCCTGAACAGAGATGCAGCAGCACGTCTCACCATCTCCTCTCCCCTGGAGGTTCACAAGGCCAACCTGCTGGTGTACCACGTGGTAGGAGTGGATGTGGGCTTTGAGAACCCAATGTTTGCCTGTCTAGAGACTGACTATGAGGTGAGAGCCCAGCACTGACCCCTATGATATGTGAATTGGCTCATGCACTCTTGTTACGTTCCACATACCTGGACTTCTTTACACAGACTCAGATGTGCTGCTACTTTATTTGCTCTCTACCCACCCAAGTGTTGTTGAAATGATGAGTCTTCATGTCTCTTCTCTGACAAACCACAGGAGAGAGCTTAGACACCTCTGATCCCCACACAGCTGCTCTGCTACTACAGCTGTCCTGTAAATCCTCATCCCGTCCTCTTTGTTTCCACTGACCCACAGCATGTGACCTATTACTTCTACCTCTGTCCAGGAAGCTGACAATGACCCCACTAGAGAGGCTGCATCCAATACCCAGCAGACACTGACCTTCTATGAGTTGGACCTCGGTCTGAACCACGTGGTGTGCAAGTACAGCGAGGCCCTGGAGGTGCATGGCAACTTCCTCATCACAGGTAGCTACTTATTATTTCCAGTAGAGGGTGGTCAGAGCCAGGTTATGAGTTGTTTGCAGCCTTTCCTCTTGTGTTCTACTGATGAGGTCTGCCCTTGCGCATTGCTCCTCACTTCTTCCTGCTGGGGTGAAGATTAGTCCTCATTGTTTGGATGACTGCACACCCACTGGCTGGGAAATGGCCACAGTGCCACTATAGAGAGAGAATCTGTGCAGAAAATTTGGGTTGACATGTGATTATCATGTCTCTTCCCTGACTATCCACTGGAGAGAGCTTCTGATTTCAACACAAACAAGCTCACTGTTGTAGCTGTTGTTAGTGCCTTCAAAGCCTGGATTGTTTTTTGTAACACTAGTGTAAACCAGGTATGTTAATCGGTTAGCTGCCGAAAATACATTTGACTGGTTGTGCTTATCGGTCTCTAGGGTCATTTGCATAATTGTGTGGAATTAAATTGGCGCATGTATTTTTGTTAGTCGTCATGCATCTTATTTATTGCATTTGGAGCCTAGTTTAAGGAGCTGAATAGCGCGAGAGCTCGTCAAAAAGCATGTAATGGAGTGAAACCTGCTTCTGTAAGCCCAGTCATTGAGCAACAAATAACAATTCTAAATGCAATCGCATGTTGAACTTTGATAGCCACAATTAAAATGTGAGCTTGAGGCAGTAATTGTTTGAAAGCTAAACCTTTTACTTAATGTCAAATGAGGCATGTCTTGCTTCAAAGTAGCCTTGCAAAAATCTAGCCATAAATGTTGAGGCAATTATTTTATCAAGACTTCCTCATGCCATTAACCAGCATTTCTCTCCTGTTCTATTTGGTTTCATATAAGAAGCCAAAGGCACAGTCCCAGTCATATTAGCAACTAGGGTTGGGCAGTTTCCAGATTTTCATATCGTCACAAAAACACAAAATAGACCATTAAGCACATGTTACCAGAATGCTAACACATTAGCACAAGTAATAGCAAATTTCCATGGAGACTGCTAGCTAAATATGCTAATGAGCGCAAAAGAAAATAAAACAATTGCGACGACGAGCAATCAAGCTCATGAAGTTGTACACATGTGGTGCATTCGGAAAGTATTCAGAGCCCTTGACTTTTTCCACATTTTGTTACGTTACAGCCTTGTAATAAAATATATTAATTTTAAAAAATTCCCTCAATCTACACACAATACCCGATAATGACAAAGCAAACAGTTTAAATATTTTTTGCACATTTATTAAAAATAAAAACAGATACCGTATTTACATAAGTATTCAGACCTTTGCTATGAGACTCGAATTTGAATTCAGGTGCACCCTGCAGCACTCTACCAATCAGGCCTTTACGGTAGAATGGCCAGACAGAAGTCTATCCTCAGTAAAAGGCCCTAAGCACACAGCCAAGACAATGCAGGAGTGGCTTCGGGACAAGTCTCTGAAAGTTCTTGAGTAGCCCAGCCAGAGCCCACATTTGAACCTGATTGAATATCTCCGAAGAGACTTGAAAATAACTGCATCGACGCTCCCCATCCAACCTGACAGCTTGAGAGGATATGCAGAGAAGAATGGGAGGAGCTCCACCAAATATAGGTGTGCCAAGTTTGTAGCGTCATACCCAAGAAGACTGGTGATTCAGCAAAGTACTGAGTAAAGGGTCTGAATACTTATGTAAATGTGATATTTCCATATACTTTAAAAAAAAACTGTTTTTGCTTTGTCATTATGGGGTATGGTATGTAGATTGGCGGGGGACGATTTAATCTATTTTTTGTTACGTTACAGCCGTATTCTAATGTGGGGAAGTCAAGGGGTCTGAATACTTTCCGGATCCTAGTTACTATTAAATTCCCCTCTTTCTAAATTTCTAACTGATTTGTTACATGTGCTGTTTAGAACTGTTTTCCCATGAATTGCTTTTTGATAATGTTTGAAAATTATGTTTTAGTAGCTGCTTCATTACAGCAGTTGCATGTTTAGTAATAGGCTGTAGTCTTTTGACTGGAGGACTGTAGGTTTTCTAGTGTTGCATGTTTCTGTTAAACTCTTAAATGAAAAACGTTGTATGTGTGCTTGCTATCGGAGAGGAAGAGGCGAAGCGAGAGGTTTCGCTCTCGACCAAAATTGGTCCCAAATAATCCCAATGCGTTTGTGGTCTTTATTTTGGGCCTATACTTGTCTCCTGCCTCCCCACCTTGGAATAACTCTTATTGTTAGGGCGGAGACAAGCATCTCATCATTATATACAGGTCTCTGATAGTATTTTACTGTTTGGAAAAAAAATGTTTGTTGACCGGTTAATGAGGGTCAGTTAATTTGCATCCCTAGTGTAAACATTGTGTCATCATGACCCCCTCTTTTGTCCAGTTCCTGGAGGCTCTCATGGTCCCAGTGGAGTTTTCATCTGTTCAGAGAACTACATTACCTACAAAAACTTTGGCAATCAGCCTGACATTCGCTGTCCCATCCCACGCAGAAGGGTGAGTTTCTGTAAAGTTGAGTAAAAAATGTACTAACAAAGGACTTGGCTAACCAGACCAGTCGTGTTGAATTTGTGAATGTTTGTATGGATCAGTTAAGTTATTGGTACTATCCACACAGTGCCCTCATTCTTTATTTTGCCCTAAACACAGAATGACCTATATGATTCTGAGAGGCATAATCTTCGTCTGCTCAGCCACCCACAAGACCATGTTCTTTTTCCTGGCCCAAATGGAGCAGGGGGACATCTTCAAGGTCACCCTGGAGACAGATGAGGAGATGGTGAGGGCAGCAGTGTGCAGTCTGAGATAGAAACTGGGGGAGGGCAGCAAAGAGTGCTGTTGAAGTGATGAGTCTTCATGTCTCTTCTCTGACAACATGAATATAGCATAAACACCTGATCTCAGCACACACACAGGTCCGTGTTCACATGATGGGATTCCTTCTCATTCAAAAACATTTACAGAGATGAGGATGAAGTACTTTGACACCATCCCTGTAGCCACAGCCATGTGTGTGCTGAAGACCGGCTTCTTATTTGTCTCTTCAGAGTTCGGCAACCAGTAAGTCATTAATTTAGCTAGAATCCCCCTCAATACCACACATTACTGAGACATCCATCTTTATCATCTTGCTCTTCTGTGTGAATCGGTGTGTTCCTAGTCTCCTCCCTTCTCTCTCTGCTAGTTACCTTTACCAGATAGCCCATCTTGGAGATGACGATGAAGAGCCAGAATTCTCCTCTGCCATGCCTCTGGAGGGAGATTTCTTCTCCCAGCCACGCCCCCTCAAGAACCTGGTGCTGGTGGACGAGCAGGAGAACCTCTCCCCCATCTCCTGCCATGTGTGTGTATTTATGATGGAGCTCCGTTGGCAGCAGATAGTCTTCCTGGGGTCCAGTCAAATGAAGGCACTTGTACAATTTTAAAAACATTACAATACATTCACAGCAGAATGCCCTCAGGCTCCTACTCTACTACCACATATCTACAACACAGAATCTATGTCTGTATGGTGTGTATGTTACCGTGTGTATATATACATGTGTCTGTGCCTATGTTTGAGTTGCTTCACAGTCCCTGCTGTTCCATAAGGTGTATTTTCATCGGTTTTTTTGCATGAGTTACTTGATGTGGAATATAGTTCCATGTATTCATGGCTCTATGTAGTACTGTGCATCTCCCATAGTCTGCTCTGGACTTGGACTTTTAAGAGACCTCTGGTGGCATGTCTTGTGGGGTCTGCATGGGTGTCTGAGCTGTGTGCCAATAGTTTAAACAGACCGCTCGGTGCATTCAACATGTCAATACCTCTCACAAATACAAGTAGTGATTAAGTCACTCTCTCCTCCACTTTGAGCCATGAGAGATCGACGTGCATGTTATTAATGTGTACCTCCAAGGGCTAGCCGTGCTGCCCTGTTTTGAGCCAATTGCAATTTTCCTAAGTCCCTCTTTGTGGCACCTGACCTCACGACGGAACAGTAGTCCACGTGCGACAACTAGGGCCTGTAGGACCTGTCTTTTTGATAGTGCTGTTAAGAAGGTAGAGCAGCGCTTTATTATAGACCAACTTCTCCCCATCTTAGCTACTGTTATATCAATATGATTTGCCCATGACAGTTTACAATCTAGGGTAACTCCAAGCAGTTTCGTCACCTCAACTTGCTCCATTTCCACATTGTTTAGTTGAGGTTTAGGATTTAGTGAATGATTTGTCCCAAATAACGCTTTTAGTTTTTTAATTATTTAGGAGTAACTTATTCCTTGCCACCCATTCTGAAACGAACTGCAACTCTTAAGTGTTGCAGTCATTTAAGTCGCTGTAGAAGTTGACATGTATAGTGTTGAGTCGTCCGCATAGGGGCGGCAGGTAACCTAGTGGTTGGGCCAGTAACCGGAAGGTTACCGAATCCCCGCGCTGACAAGGTAAAAATCTGTCGTTCTGCCCCTGAGCCAGAGAGTTAACCCACTGTTCCCCAGGTGCCAACGACGTGATGTCGATTATGGCAGCCCCTCGCACTTCTCTGATTCAGAGGGGTTGGGTTAAATGCGGAAGACACATTTCAGTTGAATATGTTCAGCTGTACAACTGATTAGGTATCCTCCCCTTTCCCTTACATAGACACACTGGCTTTATGCTTGTCGTTAGTAAAGATTTTTTTTAAGTAGACCGCTCGCTCCCCTGGGGAATTCCTAATTCTACCTGGATTTTGTTGAAGAGGCTTCCATTTAATTACACCCTCTGTGCTCTGTTAGACAGGTAACTTTTCATCCACAGTATAGCAGGGGGTGTAAAGCCATAACACGTACATTTTTCCAGCAGCAGACTATGGTTGATAATGTCAAAAGCCACACTGAAGTCTAACAAAACAGCCCCCACAATGTTTTTATCATCTCTTTCTCTCAGCCAATCAGTCATTTGTGTAAGTGCTGATCTTGTTGAATGTCCTTCACTATAAGTGTGATGAAAGTCTTGTTAATTTGTTTACTGTAAAATAGCATTCCATCTGGTCAAACAATTGTTTCCAAAAGTTGACTAATGCTTGGTAACAGGCTGATTGGTTACCTATTTGAGCCAGTAAAGGGGGCTTTACTATTCTTAGGTAGCGGAATGACTTGTTTCCCTCCAACCCTGGGGGCACACACATTCTAGTAGGCTTAAATTGGAAATATGTCAAATAGGAGTGACAATATCGTCCTCTATTATCCTCAGTAATTTTCCACCCAAGTAGTCAGACCCCGTGGCTTGTCATTGATGATAGACAATACTTTTCACCTCTTCCACACTAACTTTACAGAATGAAAAATTACAATGCTTGTCTATAATAATTTGGTCAGATATACTTGGATGCATAGTGTCAGTATTTATTACTGGCATGTCATGCCTATGTTTGCTAATCTTGCCAATTAAAAAATAATTGAAGTAGTGGACATTATCAGTTGGTGTTGTGATGAATTGATCCATCTGATTCAATGAATGATGGAGTTTGCCTTTTTTCCCAAAATGTAATTTAAGGTGCTCCAAAGCTTTTTACTATCATTCTTTATTTAATGTCTTTGTTTCATAGTGTAGTTAATTATTTTTATTCAGTTTAACCACATGATTTCTCAATTTGCAATAAGGCTGCCAATCGGTTGTGCAGCCAGACTTATTTGGCGTTCATTTTTGCCTCATCCTTCTCAACCATACCATTTTTCAATTCCTCATCAATCCACAGGGATTTAAGTTTTCAGTCATTTTCTTAATGCTTATTATCAACTGGAATAAGCAATTTCATAATTGTGTCAAGTACAGTATCTGTTTGCTCCTCATTACACACCACAGACCAACAGATATTCTTTACATCAATAACATAGGAATCAATACAAAATACACTTACTTATACACTATATTAGGCCCAGCCTTTGGAACTTAAGTTTTCCTAGATATGACTACTATATTGTGATCACTATATCCGATGGGTCTGGATACTGCTTTCAAGCTCATTTCTGCAGCATTAGTAAAGATGTGATTAATACATGTTGATTTATTTCCTGTATTGTTTGTAACTACCATGGTAGGTTGACTGATAACCTGAACCAGGTTGCAGGCACTGGTTACAGTTTGAAGTTACCACTCTCTCCCAAAATACATCATCCTGGAGGATCCTCTTGATGGGGCTGTCCCTATTGGCAAACTGATATGGCTATTTCTTGGAGAGACTCCTTCCCCTCCAGGAAACTGTCAAACATGATGACAACACCACCCTAACGGGTGTTGCTGGGCAGCTTCAATGTGGTGCTCTTGTTCTTCTCACTTTGCTTGGTGAGGTAGCTTGCTGCTATAACTTGATGACCCTGCACATGTGATGGAAGTATGCACTGTGCATGGAGAGGGTTGCAAGTCCACTGATTTGGGGGTAGTTTAACCAAAATATACCACAAGACCTATAATTGCCTTGTGTATCCCACAAAAAAAGGGTTGCTGTGATAAGCTAACTTTTTTGATGAATTTATGCAAAATTCCCAGGCTTAACTTGCCCTGGAAAATTTCCAGAAAAATTCCGGAAATTTAACAGAACGTTCCTGCTCAGTCAGACTGCTCTATCAAATCATACACTTAATTAGAATATAACACACAGAAATACGAGCCATGGGTCATTTAATATGGTCAAATCAGGAAACTATCATTTCGAAAACAAAACATTTATTCTTTCAGTGAAATACGGAACTCTTCCATATTTTATCAAACGGGTGGCAACCCTAAGTCTAAATATTGCTGTTACATTGCACAACCTTCAATGTTATGTCATAATTCTGGCAAATGAATTAGTCATTGTTAGGAAGAAATGGTCTTCACACAGTTCGCAACGAGCCAGGTGGCCCAAACTGCTGCATTATACCCTGACTCTGCTTGCACTGAACGCAAGAGGTGACAATTTCCCTAGTTAAAATTGCCTGCTAACATGAATTTCTTTTAACTAAAAAATATATATATTTGTGTATTGATTTTAAGAAAGGCATTGATGTTTGTGGTTAGGTTCATTGGTGCAATGATTATGCATTTCGCAAATGCACTTTTGTGAAATCCTCACCCGTTTGTCAAAGTAGGCTGTGATTTGATGATAAATTAACAGGCACCGCATTGACTATATGCAACGCAGGACAAGCTAGTTAAACCATGTGCAGTTAACTAGTGATATGATAAGTTTAATGCTAGTTAGCAACGTACCGTGGCTCCTTGCTGCACTCATGTAACAGGTCAGCCTGCCACGCAGTTTCCTCGTGGATTGCAATGTATTCGGCATCCAAAAATGCAGATTAATCAGTCGACCTCTAGTCTCAATGCAGCCTTATAGTGCTGTGAAAGGAAACTGGATCCCATATGATTTGGGTGGATCCCATCCTCCTTATAGAATGTGTTTTGTTTCCAAAAAGGTATCGCAATTGTCAACAAAAGTTACACATTGAGCTGCAATTATCACGTAGCCAGTTGTGAAGAGAGAATCCTGCTAAACCGTTCAATGCCGCGATTCAGAGATGGCAGAGGGCCATATATGATGGGTATTATTGATGTTTAACAGAGGAGTCAATCAACTCTTTAAAATCCAGTTTCAACTTTTCAAAATTGCCCTTCATAATGTCATTAAATCTATTTCCATGTCCTGAAGTAGTACATTTGGGAGCAGCTTAGTAAGGTAATTTACTCGAGCTCTGGGATAAGGCATTGTTTTTGTACCAGGAATGGTCACATCTCTTATTATGGAGCTGCCCAGAATCACGGCTGATGAAAGGACAAGGAAATCCGCCCACTTCCACGCCTCTCATGTTAACGTGGGCCATTTCTTTAGCACCTTTCTGGGATACTTTAATATTTTTATTGCTGTATTGGGAAGGTTAGCAGAAGTGTGTGTATATATATTTCTGTGTTGTGTATTTGGTGTGCGTGTAGGGTTGCAAAAGGTCGGAAACGTCATGGTAAATATCCAGAATTTTTGGGGAAATTTTCCATGGGAAGTTCATTTAGCTTAAATTCATCAAGAATTTGAGCTTTTAACTGAACTTTTTTGTGGGATACACAAGGCAAATCTAGATCTTGTGGCATATTTTGGTTAAACTTTCCCCAATTCAGTAGAGTTGCAACCCTCTGCATGCACAGTGCATTCTTCCATCACATGTACAGCTGATCTAATGAGATGCTATTGAGCCCACACTACTACACTGTCTGAGCCAAGGACTACATGCTTTCTGGTAAGTTTTGATTACAATACTGGGTGGGGTGAATATATTTTACATGACATACATTATTTTTTGTTAACTAGTAAATAGTAGCCTACAGCATAGTGTTTAAATAATTTCTAACTTAACAATTTCTGCTAGTTAGTTTTTGCTACCATGTGGGATTTCGCTTGCTTGAGCCTGCTAACTGAGTGTTAGTTCACCTGTTTCCATGTTTCATTTTAAACATTTATCTTATGAAGGAGGAGTTTAATCGAACTGCTTAACTATTTATCTGTACATGGAATTGTATTTTTAAAAAAAAATTTTTTTTACCCCTCATCTTTACAGGAAAATGCCACAGGCATTATCTGATGTGTGGAGACATTTCACTGCAGCTAATATAGAAGGAAAAGCTGTGTACATTTGCAAATACTGTGCCAAATCATATGTGAAGAATGCAACAGATGCAGAATCATCTGGCCAAGTGCATAAAGTTCCTTTAGCGCTCACAACAAGCAACCTCTGACAAAAGTCCCTCTACTTCTATTTGAGGTGAAAATGATGAATCAGATAGCAACAGCTCATGGTCCTCCTGGAATCAGAAGTTGTTTTGACTCAATGGAGGAATGTGGTCAGAGAAATTATCAATGTTTTGTTCGAGCTGTGTGTGCAACTGGTTCACCTCTGATACTCATGGGTAATGTGTATTGGAAGAGATTTCTGAATGTTCTTCGCCCAGCATACGCCCCTCCAACCAGACATACTTTATCTACTCATTTGCAGAGTTCAACAGAGTTCAAGTGAAGTTCAAGCAAATCATAGAGAAAGCAGACTGTATTGCAATCATCTCTGATGGGTGGTTGAATGTTCGTGGGCAAGGAATAATGAACTACATCTCCACCCCTCAACCAGTAATTCTACTAGAGCACAGACACAAGGGACAACAGACACACCGGTCTCTACCGGGGTGTACTCACTTTTGTTGCCTGCGGTTTAGACATTAATGGCTGTGTGTTGATTTTATATTGAGGGGACAGCAAATTTACACTGTTATACAAGCTGTACACTCACTACTTTAGATTGTAGCAAAGTGCCTTTTCTTCAGTGTTGTCACATGAAAAGATATACTCAAATATTTACAAAAATGTGAGGGGTGTACTCACTTGTGATATACTGTATGTTGAAAACCTTTTGGGAGATGCGATGGATCATTCAATATTTCCTTTTGTTCAGTTAAATCATCCCATGTGAAGAGTCGACTCATTTAATTAAAGTTCAGATTGTAGCTAAATTGTTTTATTTCTATAGGAAGGAGTTAATCATTGCAATTATGTCTACTTATGATAAGGTTTGTTTTTCTCCATATGGTAAATATAAACAATGCAAAAAACATCTACATTTAAATCGTATTAGTATTCATTTGCATATTCCTGTTATTTCCATAAAGTTTCCACGACTGAATATTCCCCAAAATGTGCAACCCTATGTGCGTGTCAATAGTTTTCGATTCCCATAGATTTTTGTATTTAAGGTAGTTATGCACCTTTTCCTCTTGTACTCAACCGAGGTGTTTTCCCATTTTTGGATACGGTGTGGTTCACCACATGCAGTCAGAGGCCAGACAGCCTCACAATGAAACTGATTTTTGCTCGCTTGCCATGCGGGTTAGCAGGAGGACAAATGGGGCAGGGTTTGAGGAGAGGGATGTTATGCTGTTGCAGTGATGAGTCATGTCTCTTCTCTGACTAAATGGTTTTCAATAAAACTTCACAAGGTTTAGTGTTAGATTTGGCTGCTGGGGAGCAAGGAAACCCACAGCTCTGCTAAAACCACTTACAACTGTGTGCTGTTTTCAAGGAATTTAACGAAATGCCAACTATTTGGTCTTGAAGAGCGTAGTCAGACCGACACATTCCTGATTATTCCATGCAAAACAATTGTGCCCATTTTAGCTTTGTTATACTGCATGATCATGTCATTTCAGATGCGTAGGGTAGCCTCACGTTATCTCTCAATATTAGGCGCCATTGGATAATTGCGTGATATAAAATTTACCAACTACACCTGACGAGTATGAGTGGTTTAGGTTAATTTCCAATCTTTTGTGGGCACTGCCTATCACGCAGCAGTAGGGCGCATTTGCCATGGTACTGTTAGATGTTTACTTTGCAAGCACCAGTATATTCTTTGTACAGATGGCTAAACATACTGTATAGTGAGTGGTAATTAGACCTAATGTACTTTTTTCTCCAACCAATGTAGGCCTACCTAGCGACGTCAATTTTTTTAACTACCTTTGCACCTGACAGACATTTGGGCTATTGATTTATGGACCACATCAAATTGACTAGCGTCAATATGGCTAGTTAACAAACAAACTTTCAGGGGATAAACTAGATGGCAAACAAATCAAATAATATAGTGATGTTGACCGTAGTCCAACTGACAACTTCTCCAGGACGAGGACAATTTGCCCCCCAGCAGCCAAATTTAATGTATTGTGACATTTAATTGTAAACTACCTGTAATAATAGAGAGAGTTTAAGAACCTCTGATCTCTGCATTATACACAGACACTGTCAGACTGTGCCTGTTTTACTTGATATTCTAACTCCGATAGAATACTGATCTCGTCACTGGCTCATTTCTCCTACTCATCTCTCTTACTCTTTGTCCGTCTCTAGATTGCTGACCTGACAGCTGGGGAGTGACCTCATTAGCATGTGGCAGGGGACCCAATTCCCCCCTCAGTCCTCAGACATGGACTGGAGGTATGTGTTCTGCTATTCCACCTCCCAGAAAGTGCTCCTACACACACATTCACACTGTGTGTGACATACCACAGTAGTATTTGAGCAATGACTACATTTGAACAAACATATGCAGATACTCACTCACATGCACACCAGAAACCAGATTTGGGCAGAGTTTGGTTTCTAGGTTTTCATTAGAAGCTGTAAAAGTGATGATATTCATGTCTCTTCTCTGACAAAGCACTAGAGAGAATGTGTATACCTCTGATCCCAGCAGATCTTAACATCTTAATGCACAGGATGGTAAATGCTTAGGTTAGAAGACAGTGAGTATCTATCTGATCAGTGCTTGTTCCCTCCAGGTGTCAGAGATGGCTGTATCTGAGCTGCCCGGTAAACCCAATGCTGTGTGGACTGTGCACCGACACATTGAAGCTATTTGTTAAAGGTCCAATGCAGCCGTTTTGGCCTCAATATCAAATTATTTCAGGGTAACAAAGTACCTTTCTGTGATTGTTAGCAGAGAAGTTTCTCAAGCAAGATTTTTGCTGGGACTGTCTAGGAGTGTTTTGAGTGGGGAGGGGAAAACAAACATTTGCTGTTATTGGCTGAGTGATTTGGAACTTTCTTTTTGGTCTATTAACTAATTTACTGCATGGTGATTTATTCTCCCACCAAAACGAGCAGAATTTCCCCCCCCCCAAACCACTTTAACACTAAAAGGGTATCATTTTCACTATTTAATAGTATTGTAACCACAGTGTGGAAATGTGTATATACATCAATTTCTTATCTTTAGTTACAAGTTATTCTCCTATCAGTTACAATCCACATCTGCAGTATTTGGTTGCAGTTATTGTAAACATCCTCTCACTGTCAACTTTTTGTTTTCAGCAAACCTAACGTGTAAATATTTGTATGAACATAAGATTCAACAATTGAGACAAACTTAACAAGTTCCACAGACATGTGACTAACAGAAATGGAATAATGTGTCCCTGAACAAAGGGGGAGGTCAAAATCCAAAGTAAAAAAAAAAAAATCCAAAGTATTTTGGTATGGCCACCACCAGAGGCATTAAGTATTGCAGTGCATCTCCTCCTCATGGACTGCACCAGATGTTCCAATTCTTGCTGTGAGATGTTATCCCACTCTTCCACCAAGGTACCTGCAAGTTCCCAGACATTTCTGGGGGGAATGGCCCTCACCCTCTGATCCAACAGGTCCCAGACGTGCTCCATGGGATTGAGATCCGGGCCCTTCGCTGGCCATGGCAGAACATGGAGATAACATGGATTTTCCCATCAGGGAGGAGGATGGCATTGTCATGCTGGAGGGTCATGTCAGGATGAGGCTGCAGGAAGGGTACCACATCAGGGAGGAGGATGTCTTCCCTGTAACGCACAGCCTTGAGATTGCCTGCAATGACAACAAGCTCAGTCTGATCATGCTGTGACACACCGCCCCAGACCATGACGACCCCTCCACCTCCAAATGGATCCCGCTCCAGAGTACAGGCCGTGAAACTAATTCCTTCGACGATAAACGCGAATCCGACCATCACCCCTGGTGAGACAAAACCACGACTCGTCAGTGAAGAGCACTTTTTGCCAGTCCTGTCTGGTCCAGCGACGGTAGGTTTGTGCCCATAAGCGACGTTGTTGCCAGTGATGTCTGGTGAGGACCTGCCTTACAACAGGCCTACAAGCCCTCAGTTCAGCCTCGCTCAGCATATTGCGGACAGTCTGAGCACTGATAAGAAATCAGTGCCCAAGTAATCCCATGCATAATAGAGAGACACGTGATCATATACAAATGGTAAGCAAGGTTTAAAATTGTTTGTCTTAACATCTGTTTGGGCTTCTTGCTGTCAATTTCCAGTCTACAAATTGTAAGTATGTTCCGGTCCCCCGACCATCCACTCCAGGAACGAAATCGGCCCGCTGCTGAATCTAGTTGATGATCGCTGGTCTAGGCTAAATGTTCATTAGCGTAATATAGTGGAATTAAATTGCCTTGTGTATTTTCATTAGTCATCATGTAGCCGATCTTATTTATCCAACACAACTATCACACACAACATACTGCAGCACCTCAGCTGGTTGCTGCTGAAGTAAAATGCTATTTTATAAGCCCATTCATTGCGCAACAATTCTAAATGTGATCACGTGTTGGTGCATGATTTTAAAGAGCTACTATTATTATTTCTTAACTGGCAATTGAAGCGCATCTCACATTCAAGTGCAGGCAACAGGCTGTCAGCGCATTATAACCACTTTACAATGTGAGCTAGAGGCAGTATACAATTTGAAAACGTACTTAATTATTTTGAAACCTGAATGTTTTACTTCATGAGGCATGTTTTACCTTGCTTCAAAGTAGCCTATAGGCAAATTCCAACCATGGAAACGGAGAGACATTTCTTATGTAAAGACTTCATAGGCGGCGAGTACGTTTCAAGTTTAGGGAAGCTTACAATTCATCTTGACATTTCTACCGATCTGCGTGCCAGTTATAAGTTCCATATGTGCATTTTCAATAAGCTAGGCTTATTGGCACGCTCTCTGCTCAAATTGTGGTCTTCCCAAATAGAGGCCTAATCTTATGATTTGAAAGAATCCACAGCTACAGTGCCTTCAAAGTATTCATACCCCTTGACTTATTCCACATGTAGTTGTATTACAGCCTGAATGAAAAATGTATTAAATATGTCTCACCCATCTACACCAATACTGCATAATGACCAAGGGAAAACCATGTTTTTGGACATTTGCAAATGTATAAAAAATTAAATGCTGAAATATTTCATTTGCATAAGCACCTTTGGTAGCGATTACAGCTCTTTCTGGGTACGTCTGTAAGCGCTTTATACACCTAGATTCTGCAACAGTTGTACATTTATCTTGAAAATTCTTCATGTCCTGTCAAATTGGTGGTTGACCATTAAACCAAAACTGTAGCTCGGCCACTCAGGAGCATTCTCTGTCTTCTTGATAACCAACTCCAGTGTAGATTTGGCCTTGTGTTCTAGGTTATTGTCCTGCTAAAAGGTGAATTTGTCTCCCAGTGTCTGGTAGAAAGCAGACTGAACCAGGTTTTCATATAGGATTTTGCCTATGCTTAGCTCCATTCAGTTTATTTTTTATTCAGAAAAATTCCCTGGTCATGCTGTGGGATGTTTTTTTAGGAGCAGGGACTGGGAGACTAGTCAGGTTTGAGGGAAAGATAAATGACGCAAAGTACAGATCCTTAATGAGAACCTGCTCCAGAACGCTCAGGACCTCAGACTGGGGCAAAAGTTCACCTTCTAACAGGACAACGACCCTAAGCATACAGCCAAGACAACGCAGGAGTGTCTCCTGAATGTCGTTGAGTGGCCCAGCCAGAGTTTTTATTTTTAATACATTTGCTAACATTTCTAAAAACCTGTTTTTAATTTGTCATGATGGGGTTTTGTGTGGTGACTGGTGACTTCCGGCGCCGACAGAGATGGCCGCCTCGCTTCGCGTTCCTAGAAAACTATGCAGTTTTTTGTTTTTTTACGTGTTATTTCTTACACTAGTACCCCAGGTCATCTTAGGTTTCATTACATACAGCCGAGAAGAACTACTGAATATAAGATCAGCGTCAACTCACCATCAGTACGACCAAGAATATGTTTTTCGCGATGCGGATCCTGTGTTCTGCCTTACAACCAGTGCCACGGAATGGTTCCCATGCAGCGACCCAAAAAAACGACTCAGAAAAAGAGGGAAACGAAGCGGTCTTCTGGTCAGACTCCGGAGACGGGCACATCGTGCACCACTCCCTAGCATTCTTCTTGCCAATGTCCAGTCTCTTGACAA
This sequence comes from Oncorhynchus tshawytscha, assembly GCF_018296145.1. Taxonomy (NCBI): domain Eukaryota; kingdom Metazoa; phylum Chordata; class Actinopteri; order Salmoniformes; family Salmonidae; genus Oncorhynchus; species Oncorhynchus tshawytscha. The sequence goes on along the minus strand of NC_056434.1, from coordinate 26,764,566 downwards.
CAAGGTTGATGAAATCCGAGCAAGGGTAGCATTCCAGAGGGACATCAGAGACTGTAACGTTCTCTGCTTCACGGAAACATGGCTAACTGGAGAGACGCAATCCGAAGCGGTGCAGCCAGCGGGTTTCTCCACGCATCGCGCCGACAGAAACGAACATCTTTCTGGTAAGAAGAGGGGCGGGGGCGTATGCCTTATGGCCAACGTGACATGGTGTGATGAAAGAAACATACAGGAACTCAAATCCTTCTGTTCACCTGATTTAGAATTCCTCACAATCAAATGTAGACCGCATTATCTACCAAGAGAATTCTCTTCGATTATAATCACAGCCGTATATATCCCCCCCCAAGCAGACACATCGATGGCTCTGAACGAACTTTATTTAACTCTTTGCAAACTGGAAACAATTTATCCGGAGGCTGCATTCATTGTAGCTGGGGATTTTAACAAGGCTAATCTGAAAACAAGTCTCCCTAAATTTTATCAGCATATCGATTGCGCAACCAGGGGTGGAAAGACCCTGGATCATTGTTACTCTAACTTCCGCAACGCATATAAGGCCCTGCCCCGCCCCCCTTTCGGAAAAGCTGACCACGACTCCATTTTGTTGATCCCTGCCTACAGACAGAAACTAAAACAAGAAGCTCCCACGCTGAGGTCTGTCCAACGCTGGTCCGACCAAGCTGACTCCACACTCCAAGACTGCTTCCATCACGTGGACTGGGAGATGTTTCGTATTGCGTCAGACAACAACATTGACGAATACGCTGATTCAGTGTGCGAGTTCATTAGAACGTGCGTTGAAGATGTCGTTCCCATAGCAACGATTAAAACATTCCCTAACCAGAAACCGTGGATTGATGGCAGCATTCGTGTGGAACTGAAGGCGCGAACCACTGCTTTTAATCAGGGCAAGGTGTCTGGTAACATGACTGAATACAAACAGTGCAGCTATTCCCTCCGCAAGGCTATCAAACAAGCTAAGCGCCAGTACAGAGACAAAGTAGAATCTCAATTCAACGGCTCAGACACAAGAGGCATGTGGCAGGGTCTACAGTCAATCACGGACTACAGGAAGAAACCCAGCCCAGTCACGGACCAGGATGTCTTGCTCCCAGGCAGACTAAATAACTTTTTTGCCCGCTTTGAGGACAATACAGTGCCACTGACACGGCCTGCAACGAAAACATGCATCTCCTTCACTGCAGCCGAAGTGAGTAAGACATTTAAACGTGTTAACCCTCGCAAGGCTGCAGGCCCAGACGGCATCCCCAGCCGCGCCCTCAGAGCATGCGCAGACCAGCTGGCCGGTGTGTTTACGGACATATTCAACCAATCCCTATACCAGTCTGCTGTTCCCACATGCTTCAAGAGGGCCACCATTGTTCCTGTTCCCAAGAAAGCTAAGGTAACTGAGCTAAACGACTACCGCCCGTAGCACTCACATCCGTCATCATGAAGTGCTTTGAGAGACTAGTCAAGGACCATATCACCTCCACCCTACCTGACACCCTTGACCCACTCCAATTTGCTTACCGCCCAAATAGGTCCACAGACGATGCAATCTCAACCACACTGCACACTGCCCTAACCCATCTGGACAAGAGGAATACCTATGTGAGAATGCTGTTCATCGACTACAGCTCGGCATTCAACACCATAGTACCCTCCAAGCTCGTCATCAAGCTCGAGACCCTGGGTCTCGACCCCTCCCTGTGCAACTGGGTACTGGACTTCCTGACGGGCCGCCCCCAGGTGGTGAGGGTAGGCAACAACATCTCCTCCCCGCTGATCCTCAACACTGGGGCCCCACAAGGGTGCGTTCTGAGCCCTCTCCTGTACTCCCTGTTCACCCACGACTGCGTGGCCACGCATGCCTCCAACTCAATCATCAAGTTTGCGGACGACACAACAGTGGTAGGCTTGATTACCAACAACGACGAGACGGCCTACAGGGAGGAGGTGAGGGCCCTCGGAGTGTGGTGTCAGGAAAATAACCTCACACTCAACGTCAACAAAACTAAGGAGATGATTGTGGACTTCAGGAAACAGCAGAGGGAACACCCCCATCCACATCGATGGAACAGTAGTGGAGAGGGTAGCAAGTTTTAAGTTCCTCGGCATACACATCACAGACAAACTGAATTGGTCCACTCACACAGACAGCATCGTGAGGAAGGTGCAGCAGCGCCTCTTCAACCTCAGGAGGCTGAAGAAATTCGGCTTGTCACCAAAAGCACTCACAAACTTCTACAGATGCACAATCGAGAGCATCCTGGCGGGCTGTATCACCGCCTGGTACGGCAACTGCACCGCCCTCAACCGTAAGGCTCTCCAGAGGGTAGTGAGGTCTGCACAACGCATCACCGGGGGCAAACTACCTGCCCTCCAGGACACCTACACCACCCGATGCTACAGGAAGGCCATAAAGATCATCAAGGACATCAACCACCCGAGCCACTGCCTGTTCACCCCGCTGTCATCCAGAAGGCGAGGTCAGTACAGGTGCATCAAAGCTGGGACCGAGAGACTGAAAAACAGCTTCTATCTCAAGGCCATCAGACTGTTATACAGCCACCACTAACATTGAGTGGCTACTGCCAACACACTGTCAATGACACTGACTCTACTCCAGCCACTTTAATCATGGGAATTGATGGGAAATGATGTAAATATATCACTAGCCACTTTAAACAATGCTACCTTATAAAATGTTACTTACCCTACATTATTCATCTCATATGCATACGTAGATACTGTACTCTATATCATCGACTGCATCCTTATGTAATACATGTATCACTAGCCACTTTAACTATGCCACTTGGTTTACATACTCATCTCATATGTATATACTGTACTCGATATCATCTACTGTATCTTGCCTATGCTGCTCTGTACCATCACTCATTCATATATCCTTATGTACATATTCTTTATCCCCTTACACTGTGTATAAGACAGTAGTTTTTTTTTGGAATTATTAGTTAGATTACTTGTTCGTTATTACTGCATTGTCGGAACTAGAAGCACAAGCATTTCGCTACACTCGCATTAACATCTGCTAACCATGTGTATGTGATAAATAAAATTTGATTTGATTTGATTTGTGTAGATTGAGGGGGACGACGACAATTTAATCCATTTTAAAATAAGGTTCTAATGTAACAACATTTGGAATTTCCGAATGCACTGTAGATGTAGAGGATAGTTAATGTACACTACCTGTGAAAAGTTTTAGAACACCTACTCATTCAAGGGTTTTTCTTTATTTTTACTATTTTCTACATTGTAGAATAATACTGAACTATGAAATAACACACATGGAATCATGTAGTAACCAAATAAGTGTTAAAAATATCAAAATATATGAGATTCTTCAAATAGCCACCCTTTGCCTTGACTGCTTTGCACACTCTTGGCATTCTCTGAACCAGCTTCATGAGGTAGTCACCTGGAATGGATTTCAATTAAAAGTTCATTTGTGGAATTTAGTTCCTCAATGTGTTTGAGCCTATCAGTTGTGTTGTGACAAGGTAGTGGTGGTACACAGAAGATGGCCCTATTTGGTAAAAGACCAGGTCCATATTATGGCAAGGAAAGATCAAATAAAAGAAACGACAGTCCATCATTACTTTAAGACATGAAGGTCAGTCAATACAGAACATTTCAAGAACTTTGAAAGATTCTTCAAGTGCAGTCGCAAAAACCATCAAGCGCTATGATGAAACTAACTCATGAGGACCGCCACAGGAAAGGAAGATCCAGAGTTACCTCTGCTGCAGAGGATACGTTCATTTGAATTACCAGCCTCAGAAGTTGCAGCCCAAATAAATGCTTCAGAGTTCAAGCAAAACAGACACATCTCAACATCAACTGTTCAGAGGAGACTGCGAATCAGGCCTTCATGGTCAAATTGCTGCAAAGAAACCACTACTAAAGGACACCACTAAGAAGAAGAAACTTGTTTGGGCCAAGAAACACGAGCAATGGACATTAGACCAGTGGAAATCTGTCCTTTGGTCTGGATTCCAAATGGGAGATTTTTGGTTCCAACCGCCATGTCTTTGTGAGACGCGGTGTGGGTGAACGGATGATCTCTGAATGTGTATTTCCCACTGTATAGCATGGCGGAAGAGGTGTTATTGTGTGAGGGTGTTTTGCTGGTGACACTGTCTGATTTTATTTAGAATTCACACTTAACAATTATGGCTACCACAGCATTCTGCAGCGATACTCCATCTGGTTTGGGCTTAGTGGGACTATCATTTTGTTTTTCAACAGGACAATGACCCAACACACCTCCAGGATTTGTAAGGGCTATTTTACCAAGAATGAGTGGTGGAGTGCTGCATCAGATGCCTGGCCTCCACAATCCCCAGACCTCAACCAAATTGAGATGGTTTGGGATGAGTCAGACTGCAGAGACAAGGAAAAGCAGCCAACAAGTGCCCAGCATATGTGGGAACTCCTTCAAGACTGTTGGAAAAGCATTCCAGGTGAAGCTGGTTGAGAGAATGACAAGTGTGTAAAGCTGTCGTTGGCTATTTGAAGAATCTCAAATATATAACATGTTTTGATTTGTTTAACACTTTATTGGTTACTACACGATTCCATACGTGTTATTTTACGCTTTTTATGTCTCCACTATTATTCTACAATGTAGAAAATAGTAAAATAAAGAAAAACCCTTGAATGAGTAGGTGTTCTAGAACTTTTGACCAGTAGGAGGTTTGCGGAAGTAAGATTTATCTGGCCATCAATGGTCGAAGAGCGCTCTCAAATTATTTGGATTTATTAGTAATCAAGTTAGAAAAATGAGCCTGTTTGGCGTTTTCTAATTGATCTGAGCAGCATAATGGACCTGCAATATTGACTTTCTCCACTTCCGCCCTGCCTGTCTTTTTTAAATGGATTTATTTCCTCATTCGAAAGAGCTCTGTTTTAAATGTGTTTTTTTTCAACATTAGTGGAGCTGTAGCGTTAATGGTTGCTCTTAATCAACTAAATCATCACAAGAGGAAGGCAATGGATTATGCACCCAATGCATATAGGTCCAGTACATTTACTGGACCCATTTAGTCCAGTTGTCTGTCACCACATTTCTCTAATGGAAACCCTGCTCTGCCAGTATATTCCAAGAAATCATGTGATTTCAGAGCTTTAGCCTGTCAGTGTAGTGCAGTGGCCTGGCTCACTTTCACTCTGACTTTCATCCTTGACTTGGCTCATACAGCTGGTTAGCCTGCATAAGTCAGGCATTGTATCTTCTACACACTTGTTTACAGAAGTAGATTTCAAGATTGTTACGCAATGCACTGGGTTAGTGAAGAATACAAATAAAGCTATGGGACTGATAGTAATTGCTTCATGTACCAAATTAGGAGAGATTCTGCCGTAGTCTCAGGGCACAGTTTGAGAGGGAATGTTGTGATTAATTTCTCATGTCTCTCTTACAAGTGACATCAGTAAGGGATCATAGCTTTCATCTGGTCAGTCTACGTCTGTTTTGTACACTCGGTTGTCACGAACCGGCTCGAAGTTCGTATCAAAAAGGGAGACAACGTGGAGATAAGGAATAGCAAAATATATTTATTAACTGAAGTAAACTAAATACAATTAACAATGGTGTGTGTGTGTAGTCATCAGTAGTGTGTGTTTGCGTGCATAAATGTGATAATGAGGGGTGTTGAAAGGTGCCAAAACAAACAAAATGGCCACAACCGAACTCTATCAGTGTCTGCATGAAGAGTCTCCTCAAGGAATGGGGAAGAGGCGTATTTTTCCTGTGCGTCCCATTTGGCTGACGACCATCCCTGCTCCGCTCACCGACATTAAGGAAAATGAGCAAAGAGAAAGAATTGGGCAGACAGAGTGGGAGGGTCTTCACACTGTGTATGCTGAGATTAGAGGTGTTTTAATCTCTCCATTGATAGAGTTTAAAACAGACATAGACCGACGACCAGGTGCAAGCTATGATCCCTTATTGATGTCACTTGTTTTGTAACAGTATTTTTATTGGAATTTCACCATTTTCACCCATATTAAGAGATACAACAACAGAGACAAAGCACACAGAACAAAAACAAGAAAAACAGCACCCACTTACACATATCTACGTGCATATATATACACATACATACATACGCATACATACATATACCCATGCATATACACACACATACCCATACATACACGCACGCACACACACATATACACACCCATACATACGTACACCATTTTCCTCTTCCCGCTCGGTGCTTCTCTCACCCCATCACCATCATTGCGTCTCTCAATACATACATTTTAAACAAACTTACAAACAGAAATTAAACAAAAAAGCTCAGTTTAAACCAAGAGGTTAGGTTCCACACATGGAACGTACAGTGTAGTTCTGAAATACACAGATCCCCGCCATTCTAAGAGAATCCTTGCAGCATAATAGCTGATACCTCAGGTTCTAGGTCATTTAGATAAGGTTCCCATACTTTGTAGAACTGGTCTGTTTTAGAATGCAATGTACATGTCAGATATTCCAGAGGCACCCATTCAAATAGTATCTTATGCCAATCATTAATAGAAGGAACCTTATCACTAATCCACTGTAAAAGGATGTTTTTCCTCGCTGCAAAGGTAAGGATGTTGTAAAGCCTCCTTTTAACGACAGAAGTAACATGCCTACTAGGGAGACCTAACAGTAAAGAAACTGGGTCCAATTCTAGATCAACCCCTAGGATCTTTTCAATTTCTTGCAGAACACCAGACCAGTATCTTTGTATTTTGGTACATGACCATAAACAATGTGTTAGGGTGCCTGTATCAGTTTTGCATTTAAGACACTGAAAAGAAGAGGAAGTGGGGCTAAAAGCATGTCTGCGATTTGGGGATATATGCAATCTGTGTATTATTCTTAATTGGATTGCTCTAGTACGGTTACATATAGATATTGTTTTTGCATATCTCCAAATGTCCTCCCACATCTCTTCGTCAATAGTAACAGACAATTCTTTCTCCCACACTTGTTTCACCCTCTGTGTGTTGACAGCAGAAAATGACCTTAAAGTATCATAAAACAGACTTACAGACATTTTCCTTTGTGGGGAAAAAAAGCATTCTTTCAATGACAGACACATCAGGGTTACCAATTAAGGTGGTGCTCTTCAGAATATAATGTCTTACTTGTAGGAAGCGGAAAAAGTCCTGCTTTGGGAGTCGATATTTCTCGACCATCTGCTCAAATGACAACAAAATCTTATCAGCAAATAAGTCATTTAGCCTGTGTATGCCCTTATTAAGCCATAAGTTAAAGCCAGCATCCAGCAATCCTGGACTGAAATCTGGGTTGTTAAGAATTGGGGTAAGAGCAGAGGTTAGTTTGGACCTTCCCAGGAAGCGTTGAACTGACCTCCATACTTTGAGTGTGTTAAGTGTAACGGGATTATTGCAGTGATCTTCTAAAGACTTGAAACTTCTGAAAAATAAAAGATCCTGTAAGGGGTATTTTGAAAGAGAAGTCTCAATGTCTAACCAAATAGAGGAGTCATCATTTGTGATCCAGTCAGAAATATAACAAAGGTGGGCACACCATTGATAGAACCTGATATTGGGCAGGTCCAAGCCGCCCATAGAACTTGGCAGCTGCAATATTGCCATCTTAAGTCTTGGCTTGCGTTTACTCCATATAAAGGAACTTAGCCATCCATTTACATTCTTTATTACCTTATTGGAGAGTAATACTGGGATCATTTGGATTGGGTAAAGTAATCTAGGTAAAATGTTCATTTTCAAGAGGGATATTCTACCCAACCAAGAAATCGGGAGAGAGTTCCAGCGCTCCAGATCCTGTCTTATTGTATCAAACAAGGGAACGAAATTGGCTTTGTACATTAGCTGGAATTTAGGAGTTACAAATATACCCAGATACATGAAACCTGAGGGAGACCATTTAAAAGGGAAGGGGGGAGAAGTATTAGGTACAGAGTGTAGGCTACCAAGTGGCATAGCCTCTGACTTAGTAAGGTTAATCTTGTAGCCTGAGAATTTGCTGAATAATTCAATAATATTAATAAGAGATGTAATTGAAGTCTCGGGACTAGAGATGAATATCAGGACATCATCAGCATACAAGCTTATTTTATGGTGAACATCACCAATGAGCAGCCCCTGTATAGCAGGCGTTACCCTGATGGCCTCGGCCAGTGGTTCCATAACGAGTGCAAAGAGGAGGGGGGATAAAGGACAGCCCTGTCTGGTACCTCTGTGTATAGAGAAGCTATTTGACCGTAGCCCATTAGTAAGGACAGCAGCCTGAGGATCATCATATAAAACTTTCACCCATTTTATAAAGTTGTCCCCCAGACCAAATTTATTTAGAGCAAATAATAGGTAAGACCACTCCACACGATCAAATGCTTTCTCAGCATCTAGGGAGAGCACAAGACCATCCACAGCACTTTGTTGGTAGACTTGAATTACATTAAGAAGCCGCCTGACGTTGTTGCATGACTTACAGCCCCTAATGAAGCCAGTTTGGTCTCCTTTCACAATTAGTGGCAGTGAGTCCTCTAATCTTGTGGCTAGAATTTTAGAAAGCAATTTTCTATCCACATTCAGAAGGGAAATTGGTCTGTACGAGGAACAAGACTCTGGACATTTTCCCTTTTTGAGAATAAGTGAAATGTTGGCTTCTCTCAGCGTTTGAGGGAGTTGGTCATTTGAAAATGAGTGGTTAAACATATCACGCAATGGCTCAAGGATCAGGCCATGGAACTCTTTATAGAACTCACTACAAAACCCGTCTGGTCCTGGGGCCTTACCATTTTGCAGATTCTTAATTGCGAACATTATCTCTTCCTTGGTAATAGGGGCATTAAGGAGGGACCTCTGCTCTTCTGAGATAGTAGGGAGCTCAATCTTACAAAAGAAGTTCTCCATTAATTTGGGTGCATCCTTTGGCAGTTCTGAGGCATAAAGGTTTGTATAAAATTTCTTAAATGAGTCACTTATCAATTTATTTTCATATAAATGATTACCATCAGAATCAGTAATAGTAGCAATTGACTGAGAGTCAGCCCTCTTTTTAGCTAGGTATGCCAAGTACTTTCCTGGTTTATCGCCATGTTCATATAGCTTTTGCCTGACAAATCTCATTTTCTTTTCAGCGTCCTGTGTTAGGAGAGAGTCTAACGTTGACCTAATGACTGATATTTCCTTTAATAGGGCAGGAGTGGGCGTTTTAATGTAGTCTTTCTCTTTAGTTCCTAATTCACCCTCTAACATTTTTTGCTTTTTCCGTCTCTTAGTAGCTGTGTATGACATAATCAGACCCCTGGCATACGCTTTACAGGTCTCCCAAAGGAGCGAGGGGTTATCTGTTGATTGAGAGTTAATAGAGAAATGCTTTAAACTCTGTTATAAAATATGATGTGAATGTATGGTCTTTAAGAATGGTTGTGTTCAACCTCCAATGTCTTGACCGATTGAATGCCCCGTTGAGTTTTATGTCCAGGATCACCTCAGCATGATCAGATATGACTATGCTTCCTATCCTAGCGGATAAAACAGACTGCAAAGACGTCTTGGGCATAAAAATAATCTATTCTAGTCTGACATCCATGAGGCGCAGAGAAAAAAAGTGAACTCTCTGTTGGAGGGATGGAAAGCTCTCCAGACACCCGCATACCCCAGATCATCACAAATAACTTTAAGTGACTTAGCTTGAGGAGAGAGTGAAGCTATACCACTGGGAAACTTATCAATAAGGGGGTTCAACAAGCAGTTAAAATCTCCTCCAACCACTGCAGTGTCTGAGTTTAATTCTGAAAAGTCTAGAAATGCCTTAGTGAGGAAATCAGGGGGGTGAGCAGGGGGGAAGTAAATATTCATTATGGAAATGTTCTGCCCTTGTAAAGTACCATTAATTATAACAAAGCGACCAAATTGATCTTTCACACAACTTAAGTGGTAAGTTCTTTTTCACCAGAATTGCTACACCTCTACTTCTGGATGTAAATGATGAGAAAAACACTTGACCAAACCCTCCTTGTTGTAATTTCAGGTGCTCCTTATCATCCAAATGAGTTTCTTGCAACAGGGCAATATCAATATTTAATTTTTTCAAAAAAGACAGTAATTTCTTCCTTTTAATGGGGTTATGGCTTCCTCTAATGTTCCACGTACATACACGCAGTCTGTTATCTGCCATTGTATCTTGACCATTCAATATCCAGACTGGATCCTACTGTAAAAGTGGGGTGGTACCTTTTTCCATGTGTTGAACTCTCCTCTATCTCACTGAGCGTAAACAAAAAATATGAACCCTGAACTCGAACTATACTAAACCCAAAAATGAAACATGTAAAAATCCAAAAGGGGGTTTTCCCACTAGCTAACATGCAGGGGATTTCAACTCTCCAATGTAGACTCTTAAGTCCGCATTGCCGCTCAATAGCCTCATCCTTTATATATATGGAAAAGAAAATCAATAGAAGAAGATTGAGGCTCTTCCACCTAAAACCAAGCCTGGGCACCAATATGGATTCACACATATCTCAGCCTGAGCTATAGCGGCTATTACTTTAGCAAGAAAAATAATAAAGATATGAATATTACTGAGCCGGAGTACGTGAGGACTCACACCACTGTTTCATGATCAGATTCAACCAAAAATAAACAAAGTTATTCAATGCTGTGGAGGTGCAGCTTAAAGTTATTTACCCGAGAGAGTCAATAAACGCAGCAGCCTCTTCAGGTGTGTAGAGCTTTTTAGGTGATCCATTGACCATAATCTTCAATGTGGCCGGGTACAACAGTGCGTAGTCCATCTTCATTCTCCTGAGTCGAGCCATCGCCTCATCAAACGATTTGCGTCTTCGTACAACCGCTGTGGAATAATCATTGAAGAATGAGACCTTTGGACCTTTATGTTGACTACCATCAGAGCCGATGTTTCTAGCCGCATCCATGACGCGCTGCTTGTCGGTGAAGTTGTGGAACTTTATAACCACTGGCCGTGGGCGCTGATTGGGACCGGGTATCGGTGCTTGAGAGCGATGGGCTCTGTCCAGCTTCACACGACCAGCCTTAGTGTCCATTTGTAGGTAGCCAGGGATCCATTCCTCAAAGAATTTTACTGAACGTGTCCCTTCAGAATTTTCCGGGAGTCCCACAACACGAATATTGCATCTGCGTCCTCGATTATCCAAGTCGTCAATGTGCTCCGCCATTTCGCGCACCTGTTTCTCAAGTGCTTTTATCTTAGCGTCCATAGATGTAGTTGAAGTTTCCACTGCAGCAATTCTTCCTTCCGCCTCAACAACACGTTTCACAACGCTCTGTATTTCAGCTGAATGGCCTGCTATTGCTTCCAAGACCGTTCTTATCTTAGCATCGATCACTTTAGTAATGTTATCAGTCATCTTTTGAATCATCAGGTCCATTGTGCCTGGATCCGCAATGGTGTTAGCTTCGCTAACGTTAGCTAGCTCCTCATGCACATCCACAGGGGTGGTGGTTTTGGTCGACTTCTTAGTAGTTCTATTGGGCATGTTGTCTGAGATTTTTGCGAAATAGTCGTCAAGACTCATTATATGGTAACTTATTTAGCCAATTCTACCACTTTTTCAAGCTAGGAGATTAATGAAAGAATATAAATTTACGAATGCCACGAGAGCTCGCTGAAACACTGTGTTCTCTCTACGGCGCCATTTTGTCCCCCAGTGATGTCACTTGTTAAATCCACTTCAATCGGTGTAGATGAAGGGGAGGAGAATGGTTAAACAAGGATTTTTAAGGCTTGAGATGTGGATTGTGTATGCTTGCCATTCAGGGAGTGAATGGGCAAGACAAAAGATTTGAACCGCAGCGCCAGCTGCGCAACCAGAGACTCTGGGTTCACGCCCAGGCTCTGTCGTAACCGGCCGCGACCGGGAGGTCCGTGTGGCGACACACAATTGGCCTAGCGTCCCCTGGGTTAGGGAGGGTTTGGCCGGTAGGGAAATCCTTGTCTCATCGCGCACCAGTGACTCTTGTGGCGGGCTGGGCGCAGTGCGCGCTAACCAAGGCATTCAAGCAGTTGTTTCCTAATTTCAACAGCATAACTTCCCTGTCTTCAAATCTTGCCAATGAAGACATCCTCATTATGGATGAATACAAATGGAATTGAGGTTTTTAGTGAGTATGAGTGCAAGGATGTGTCTGTCTACCTCAGGGTGTTGGTGGAGATGGCCACAATGCCCTCAGGACACTGTTCAGAGGCGAAGCCTGAGGCGTACTCCAGAGTCTCATAGGACAGGGGCGTCAGGTGGAAGCGGGACTGGTAAGAGTAACTCAGCCAGGAGCGGCTAGACATGGCCAACACAGAGGAGAGGGGATCAATGGTTGGAGAGTAAGGCTGTAACTGTACACGTATTCGTGCCTAACGGTATGGGAATCTCGGTGTGGTCCGCACTGTGAACCTGAATTAATACATAAATAAACACTGTATTGTAGGCTATGCCTGTTGAGGCATAGCTGGCTAGAGCCTATGTGCCAATTGTAATCAAAATTCTAATCCTAACTGGCACATTTCAAACTGTCCTTTTGTGAGGCGCAGTGGTGGGGTGGATAAACCAGGAGGATCCTCCATCATCGTTTAAATCTCCAGTTTGGGAACAGTTTGACTTCCTAGTAGATTACAACGGCGATGGACAGAGTTGTGGATAAAATGTTAACAGTATGTCTCCACACTCAACAAGAATAGCCTAAGCAGCTGCCAACACCTCAAATATGTCTGGCACATTTACATCGACCCAGTCTTCTGCAGAGCAAGGAAACACATCGTCTCCCCCTCTGCAAAGAAACACACATCGTCTCCCCTCTGCATTCAAGCAGCTGATTCTACCTGGGCCAAAGAAACAACACTCCCCTCTGCATTCAAGCAGCTGATTCTACCTGGGCCAAAGAAACAACACATCGTCTCCCCTCTGCATTCAAGCAGCTGATTCTAACTGGGCCAAAGAAACAACACATCGTCTCCCCCTGCTGCATTCTACCTGGGCCAAAGAAACAACACATCGTCTCCCCTCTGCATTCAAGCAGCTGATTCTACTGGGCCAAAGAAACAACACATCGTCTCCCCTCTGCATTCAAGCAGCTGATTCTAACTGGGCCAAAGAAACAACACATCGTCTCCCCTCTGCATTCAAGCAGCTGATTCTACCTGGGCCAAAGAAACAACACATCGTCTCCCCTCTGCATTCAAGCAGCTGATTCTAACTGGGCCAAAGAAACAACACATTGTCTCCCCTCTGCATTCAAGCAGTTGATTCTACCTGGGCCAAAGAAACAACACATTGTCTCCCCTCTGCATTCAAGCAGTTGATTCTAACTGGGCCAAAGAAACAACACATCGTCTCCTGTCTGCATTCAAGCAGTTGATTCTACCTGGGCCAAAGAAACAAGAGCGATAGGTAGGCTATATTTATAGTCTTTGGTTTATAACCGTCGATATCTGCCTATTCTCTGTGTTTGAGAATAGGGGATTTTAGCATCTCGTGAAAGTGCTCGAGCCACGTTACAAACTTCCCTCATGCACCCATTTCAGCAAACATCTAGTACCCGTTCTATATAGGCAAACCAAAGAGTTCAATGAAAATGGCCAATGATCCCTGTGTTGGGCTTCCTTAACAGTGACAGCCCATCACATTAGCCCGGAGGGGGAGATGTACTATGCTACAGATATGGCCCCTTTATGAGTCACAAGTGCGCATCTGCCACTGAAGGAGGCAGTGTCATAGTGGGTTCGTAACCAAGTGGGAATTTACCGTGTACACACACACACACACACACAACTGGAAAGAGTCCAATTGAATGGCTAACAAACTGGTAATTACTGGTGGGAAACTCATCATCCTGAGAACTTACTTCTCCCACATCGTGACCTCCGACATCATCTACTAAGGAAATGGCCTTGATAACAGCATTCAACAGTTAAATGCAACAAAACATTATTTTATAAAAAGAAAGCTATCTATTTGTGTTTTTTTAACTATAATTTATTTACAAGCGTGATAGCTGTACCTTTAGTTTATGGTTGACAGCTTGTTGCCAATTAGCCAATCGGTGTTGCTCAGCAAGTTCAAAACCACATGAATGTGAACCATGGGTTTGGTGAACTGTTACACCCCTATCAGAAAGGATATTAATACAATGTTAGGTTTCAGCTCCCGGCCCCTCAAAATCACATTCCACTTCCAGCTTCCTGTCCCTGCATCCTGACCCGGAAGAACTTCACAGGTCGCGACCCCAGGTATCGAGTATCAGACAAGTCTCCAGTCACTGGGTCCAACACAGTCCTGAGCAACACACCGTTCTTAGGAAAGACATATTTCCTCTAGAATGTGTTCTAATAGAGCACAGACGCAAGTAATACAGTGCCAGAAGTAAACAGGCAGTCACACAGTGTATGTATGCATGTACGCTGACAGAGGCTTTTTAACATTCTCCATTATTATTTAGTCAGTGAAGAGAAACTCATCACTTCAAGAGATACAGCATAACATCCCTCTCTTCAAACCCTTTCTCAAGACATCACAGGACAGATATCTTACCTGCAGTCCGATGTTGAGATGGGGCGAAGAGGAAACCAACAGTGCCCTTCGCTCCTAGCTCATCTTCCTTCTCCACTATACACAGAGACTCAGGCTGGGCTGGCAGGGCCTGCATACTGAGGGGCTGAAGACAGTTCTGCACCAGACAAACACAGCAGGGTTAGGGCTACATACAGTTTAGAGAGATGGTACACCTACTAAAGTGGGCAAAATCAACAATAAGACTTTTGGAACCCCCCCTTCCCCCCACAACACTCGACTTAAATTGTAATTGATTGGAAAACGCAGCAGAGCAACTGAGCTCTGGATGAGTTTGGCTTTCAAAGAGAGAGGGAAAGAAATACTGTAGCCTGAGAAGAGTCATACCGAGGAATCCAAGGAGATGATGTGGACTGTGTTGTTGACCAGCCCCGCAGCCAGGAAATGGGAGTGCTGCTCGCCAGGCGGGACGCCGGCCAAGCTCATACACACCACATCAGCGGACATCTCCTTCCTTTCTGTGTACTCATTCAGCTGGCCAGACTGGGGAGGGGGAGAGAGTGAGAGGAGAAAGGTTATCAAACATCTACAGTCCGATGAAATATGAACTTTTCACTGAACAGGAGATTCTTCTGGATATCCTGAAAAAGATGATAAAAACAGGGTCAAACTAAAAGACAGTACCTGGGTGACTAAATAAAACACCCAGGGGAGGAAGATTCACTACTCACTGGGTCCATCTCAAAGTAAACCAGCTCTCCTCCAGTCAGAGCAATGACCACCTGCCTCTGGTTGACTGCACAGCGAATAATGGTCTTCTTCCCTGGAGTCTTCCACTCATTCACACGCTTATCAGCACGGATATGACGAATACCATCAGGATACACCTGTACAAGAAAATTCATAGTTTACACAGGGCTGGGGAAGGGGCCTGGCCAGGGTGTCCATGTCTGTGTATAATGCTGAGATCAGATGTGTTTAAGCTCTCTCCATCATTCTGTCAGAGAAGAGACATGAAGACTCATCACTTCAACAGCAATATTACATCTCCCATGCACTTAATCTCCCTTCAGCTTTATACCACTTTCACCATCAGCATTGTATTCCCTCCAGAACATAAGGAGCATGTTCAGGACCCTTCATAGGCGTGTGTAGGGTGGGTGTTATACTGACCTGCACCAGAGCATCCTCCCCAAGCAGAGAGCAGGAGAGGGTGGTCCCCAGAGTGTGTCACTTCCTCTACAGTCTCTCCAATAGACAGAACCAGGGTGGCGTTGACAAAGGACACAATGATGTAGGTGTCAAACTCATCTGGAAGAGAGGTGTTTAAATGAGCAAGAGTTTCACACCAAGGGGATATCTGGACAGTGAATGTTCAATAGGATCATGAAGTGAATCATTTGTTCAGTATTCATCTGATACATGAAGCATAATATCATATCCTATATGTATTTATTTATTCATAAAGTGTGTCTGTATGTACATAGTGTACAAAACATTAAGAATATCCACCTTCCTAATATTGAGTTGCATCCCCTTTCGCCCTCAGAACAGCCTCAATTTGTCAGGGTATGGACAAGGTGTTGAAAGCGTTCCACAGGGATTCTGGCCCATGTTGACTCCAATGCTTCCCACAGTTGTATCATGTTGGCTGGATGTTCTATGGGTGGTGGGCCATTGTTTTTTGTTGTTGTTTTTTTACCCCTTTTTCTTCCCAATGTCATGGTATCCAATTGTTTTTAGTAGCTACTATCTTGTCTCATCGCTATAACTCCCGTACAGGCTCAGGAGAGACGAAGGTTGAAAGTCATGTGTCCTCCGATACACAACCCAACCAAGCCGCACTGCTTCTTAACACAGCGCCATCCAACCTGGAAGCCAGCTGAAACATAACATTGTATTAATATCCTTTCTGATAGGGGTGTAACAGTTCACCAAACCCATGGTTCCGTATGTTTTGGGGTCTCGTTTCAGTACAGTGGGAAAATGTAAATGCCATTCAGTGTTCCTTGCATTTCTGTTGTGACCGGATTGTTATGTTGAGCCTCATGACTCCACTTTGATGCGGCTTTTTTAACCGTGTAGGAATTGACTAGTTGTGAAGTCCTAAATACCAGATGGATGCATTCATGTGATTTTGAACTTGCTGAGCAACACCGATTGGCAACAAGCTGTCAACCATAAACTAAAGGTACAGCTATCACGCTTGTAAATAAATTATAGTTAAAAAAACACATAAATAGATAGCTTTTTATAAAATAATGTTTTGTTGCATTTAACTGTCGAATGCTGTTATCAAGGCCATTTCCTTAGTAGATGTCGGAGGTCACGACGTGGGAGAAGTAAGTTCTCAGGATGATGAGTTTCCCACCAGTAATTACCAGTTTGTTAGCCATTCAAGTGGATTCTTTCCAGTCGTGTGTGTGTGTGTGTGTGTGTGTGTAAATTCCCACTTGGTTACGAACCCACTGACACTGCCTCCTTCAGTGGCAGATGCGCACTTATGACTCATAAAGGGGCCATATCTGTAGCATAGTACATCTCCCCCTCCGGGCTAATGTGATGGGCTGTCACTGTTATGAAAGTCCAACACAGGGATCATTGGCCATTTTCATTGAACTCTTTGGTTTGCTTATACAGTGCCTTGCGAAAGTATTCGGCCCCCTTGAACTTTGCGACCATTTGCCACATTTCAGGCTTCAAACATAAAGATATAAAACTGTATTTTTTTGTGAAGAATCAACAACAAGTGGGACACATTCATGAAGTGGAACGACATTTATTGGATATTTCAAACTTTTTTAACAAATCAAAAACTGAAAAATTGGGCGTGCAAAATTATTCAGCCCCTTTACTTTCAGTGCAGCAAACTCTCTCCAGAAGTTCAGTGAGGATCTCTGAATGATCCAATGTTGACCTAAATGACTAATGATGATAAATACAATCCACCTGTGTGTAATCAAGTCTCCGTATAAATGCACCTGCACTGTGATAGTCTCAGTGTAACGGTTTTCTAGTGGTGATGAAGGAGAGTCGGACCAAACTGCAGCGTGTCGATTGCGATCCATGTTTAATACAACAAAGAAACACGAACTTACAAAAAACAATAAACGAAAGCGAAACAGCCTATCTGGTGCAAACTAACAGAGAGTACACATAGGACACTAAGGACAATCACCCACGACAAACTCAAAGAATATGGCTGCCTAAATATGGTTCCCAATCAGAGACAACGATAAGCACCTGCCTCTGATTGAGAACCACTCCAGACAGCCATAGACTTTGCTAGACAACCCACTAAGCTACAATCCCAATACCACCACCAAAACCCCAAGACAAACACACCACAATTACAAAAACCCCATGCCACACCCTGGCCTGACCAAATACATAAAAATAAACACAAAATACTTTGACAAAATACTTTGACCAGGGCGTGACAGAAGGTCAAAGGTCAGAGGTCCGTTAAAAGCGCAGAGAACAAGGAACACACCAGGCAGGTCCGAGATACTGTTGTGAAGAAGTTTAAAGCCGGATTTGGATACAAAAAGATTTCCCAAGCTTTAAACATCCCAAGGAGCACTGTGCAAGCGATAATATTGAAATGGAAGGAGTATCAGACCACTGCAAATCTACCAAGACCTGGCTGTCCCTCTAAACTTTCAGCTCATACAAGGAGAAGACTGATCAGAGATGCAGCCAAGAGGCCCATGATCACTCTGGATGAACTGCAGAGATCTACAGCTGAGGTGGGAGACTCTGTCCATAGGACAACAATCAGTCGTATATTGCACAAATCTGGCCTTTATGGAAGAGTGGCAAGAAGAAAGCCATTTCTTAAAGATATCCATAAAAAGTGTTGTTTAAAGTTTGCCACAAGCCAGCTGGGAGACACACCAAACATGTGGAAGAAGGTGCTCTGGTCAGATGAAACCCAAATTGAACTTTTTGGCAACAATGCAAAACGTTATGTTTGGCGTAAAAGCAACACAGCCATCACCCTGAACACACCATCCCCACTGTCAAACATAGTGGTGGCAGCATCATGGTTTGGGCCTGCTTTTCTTCAGCAGGGACAGGGAAGATGGTTAAAATTGATGGGAAGATGGATGGAGCCAAATACAGGACCATTCTGGAAGAAAACCTGATGGAGTCTGCAAAAGACCTGAGACTGGGACGGAGATTTGTCTTCCAACAAGACAATGATCCAAAACATAAAGCAAAATCTACAATGGAATGGTTAAAAAATAAACATATCCAGGTGTTAGAATGGCCAAGTCAAAGTCCAGACCTGAATCCAATCGAGAATCTGTGGAAAGAACTGAAAACTGCTGTTCACAAATGCTCTCCATCCAACCTCACTGAGCTCGAGCTGTTTTGCAAGGAGGAATGGGAAAAGAATTCAGTCTCTCGATGTGCAAAACTGATAGAGACATACCCCAAGAGACTTACAGCTGTAATCGCAGCAAAAGGTTTCGCTACAAAGTATTAACTTAAGGGGGCTGAATAATTTTGCACGCCCAATTTTTCAGTTTTTGATTTGTTAAAAAAGTTTGAAATATCCAATAAATGTCGTTCCACTTCATGATTGTGTCCCACTTGTTGTTGATTCTTCACAAAATAATACAGTTTTATATCTTTATGTTTGAAGCCTGAAATGTGGCAAAAGGTCGCAAAGTTCAAGGGGTCCGAATACTTTCGCAAGGCACTGTATATAACGGGTACTAGCTGTTTGCTGAAATGGGTGCATGAGGGAAGTTCGTAACGTGGCTCGAGCACTTTCACGAGATGCTGAAATCCCCTATTCTCAAACACAGAGAATAGGCGCATATCCACGGTTATAAACCAAAGACTATAAATATAGCCTACCTATCGCTCTTGTTTCTTTGGCCCAGGTAGAATCAGCTGCTTGAATGCAGAGGGGAGACGATGTGTTGTTTCTTTGGCCCAGTTAGAATCAACTGCTTGAATGCAGAGGGGAGACGATGTGTTGTTTCTTTGGCCCAGTTAGAATCAACTGCTTGAATGCAGAGGGGAGACGATGTGTTGTTTCTTTGGCCCAGTTAGAATCAGCTGCTTGAATGCAGAGGGGAGACGATGTGTTGTTTCTTTGGCCCAGGTAGAATCAGCTGCTTGAATGCAGAGGGGAGACGATGTGTTGTTTCTTTGGCCCAGGTAGAATCAGCTGCTTGAATGCAGAGGGGAGACGATGTGTTGTTTCTTTGGCCCAGTTAGAATCAGCTGCTTGAATGCAGAGGGGAGACGATGTGTTGTTTCTTTGGCCCAGTTAGAATCAGCTGCTTGAATGCAGAGGGGAGACGATGTGTTGTTTCTTTGGCCCAGGTAGAATCAGCTGCTTGAATGCAGAGGGGAGACGATGTGTTGTTTCTTTGCGTTTCCTTGCTCTGGAAGACTGGGTCGATGTAAATGTGCCAACATATTTGAGGTGTTGGCAGCTGCATAGGCTATTCTTGTTGAGTGTGGAGACATACTGTTAACATTTTATCCATAACTCTGTCCATCACCGTTGTAATCTACTAGGAAGTCAAACTGTTCCCAAACTGGAGATTTAAACGATGATGGAGGATCCTCCTGGTTTATCCACCCCACCACTGCGCCTCACAAAAGGACAGTTTGAAATGTGCCAGTTAGGATTAGAATTTTGATTACAATTGGCACATAGGCTCTAGCCAGCTATGCCTCAACAGGCATAGCCTACAATACAGTGTTTATTTATGTATTAATTCAGGTTCACAGTGCGGACCACACCGAGATTCCCATACCGTTAGGCACGAATACGTGTACAGTTACAGCCTTACTCTCCAACCATTGATCCCCTCTCCTCTGTGTTGGCCATGTCTAGCCGCTCCTGGCTGAGTTACTCTTACCAGTCCCGCTTCCACCTGACGCCCCTGTCCTATGAGACTCTGGAGTACGCCTCTGAACAGTGTCCTGAGGGCATTGTGGCCATCTCCACCAACACCCTGAGGTAGACAGACAGACCCTTGCACTCATACTCACTAAAAACCTCAATTCCATTTGTATTCATCCATAATGAGGATGTCTTCATTGGCAAGATTTGAAGACAGGGAAGTTATGCTGTTGAAATTGGTCTTTATGTCCCTTCTGACAAACCAATGGAGAGAGCGTAAACATCTCTGATCTCAGCATTTACGGAGATCACATCTCGTTTTGTCATTCCCCCTGAAGCATAGTAATTCTCAATTATAGCACTGATATAGTTAATTATAGCACTAACTTATTTAGTTATATTATAGCACTAACTATTTATAACTAACTAATTATAGCACTAACTTATGCGGGGCGGGATATGTCCCATTACTTTTTCTCAAGTTATTCATGTTCCCGTTAATGCCATTAATATCTTGTGATACTGCCTTTGTCTCCCTCTTAGCATTCTGGCCTTGGAGAAGCTGGGTGCTGTTTTCAACCAGGTGGCCTTCCCCCTGCAGTACACACCTCTAAGTTTGTCATCCACCCAGAGACCAACAACTTGATCCTCATAGAGACGGATCACAATGCCTACACAGAGGCCACCAAGGCCCAGCGTAAGCAGCAAATGGCAGAGGTATGGTTCTGACCAACAGGGTTTTATGGACTGAGAGTGTGGGAACAGGGTGACTGACTGAGGCTACATTTTGTACACCCAGGCTTTGTAGCTTGTGTAGGCTGATATTATGAAAGTGGTGTTATAAGATACGCAGGGCTGGCACAATTACTGTGTAACCGACAGTTATGGATGAAGACTGTTAAATAACCGTTTTTGTGTGTTTGAGTCCTGTTTCTGCTGTAACATGGACTACAGTAACGTGGACTCTACAACGTGATGAAACTTTGTTGCGCCTTACTGAAACAAGCAAGGTCTTGTAGCAAACAAGTATTTGGTTGCCTATACCACGTCCCCATGCCTGCAGCATATGCAGAGTAGAGTAGAGGAGAAAATGTGTGCCTTTTAAACAAAATATACAGTACCTGTCAAAAGTTTGGACACACACACCGTTCAGCTACTCTGTATCTCACAAAGACATGGCGGTTGGAACCAAAAATCTCCCATTTGGATTTCCACCAGTCT
The DNA here is from genome assembly GCF_018296145.1 of Oncorhynchus tshawytscha. Taxonomy (NCBI): domain Eukaryota; kingdom Metazoa; phylum Chordata; class Actinopteri; order Salmoniformes; family Salmonidae; genus Oncorhynchus; species Oncorhynchus tshawytscha. Next base: position 26,742,906 of record NC_056434.1, on the reverse strand, counting down.
AATGTTCATTCCTCGTGTTTCTTGGCCCAAGCAAGTCTCTTCTTCTTATTGGTATCCTTTAGTAGTGGTTTCTTTGCAGCAATTCGACCATGAAGGCCTGATTCAACCAGTCTCCTCTGAAGTCTGTTTTGCTTGACCTCTGAAGCATTTATTTTGGCTGCAATTTCTGAGGCTAGTAACTCCAATTAACTTATCCTCTGCAGCAGAGGTAACTCTGGGTCTTCCTTTCCTGTGGCGGTCCTCATGAGAGTCAGTTTCATCAAAGCGCTTGATGGTTTTTACGACTGCACCTGAAGTAACTTTCAAAGTTCTTGAAATGTTCCATATTGACTGACCATGTCTTAAAGTAATGATGGACTGTCGTTCTCTTTTCTTATTTGAGCTGTTCTTGCCATAATATGGACTTGTTTTTTTTACCAAATAGGGCTATCTTCTGTATACCACCCCTACCTTGTCACAACACAACTTATTGTCTTAAATGCATTAAGAAGGTAAGAAATTCCACAAATTAACTTTTAATAAGGCACACCTGTTATTTGATATGCATTCCAGGTGACTACTTCCATGAAGCTGGTTGAGAGAATGACAAATATGCAAAGCTGTCATCAAGGCAAAGTGTGGCTACAAATATAAAATATATTTTGATTTGCTTAATACTTTTTTTTGGTTACTACATGATTCCATATGTGTAATTTCATAGTTTCGATGTCTTCACTATTATTCTACAATGTAGAAAATAGTCCTAAATAAATAACCCTTGAATGAGTAGGTGTCCAAACTTTTGACTGGTGCTGTATATATATTTTGTTTAATTTTGGGGTTATTACGGTGACTTTAGAAATTTGACTGACCAGTAAACCGTCATTCAAAATTCCATGGCCGTCACAGCCGTAAAGATACGCCAAACTTCAATAGAAATCATCGTAAGTATTTTTTTTTATAGCGCTTTAATAAAACCCAGAGGCTTAGTTCAGGGCAGGGTTTGAGAATAGGGATGTTCTGTTGAAGTGATGGGTCTTCAGGTCTCTGACAGAATAATAATGGAGAGAGTTTAATGACAAGTCTGATCACAGCATATATACAATGTAGATATTGACATGGGGAATTAGACTTTCAAATACTTTTCTTACACTTGTGTGGCTCGCACCTCCTCCCTACTTTCTCTCTAACTGACATCACTTCTGTGTTGTGATCCCCTCTACTGGAGATGGTTGAGGCAGCAGGTGAGGATGAGAGGGAGCTGGCAGCAGAGATGGCCGCTGCTTTCCTCAACTAGAACCAGCCAGAGGCCATCTTTGGGGCACCCAAGGCTGGGTCAGGCCAGTGGGCCTCTCTGGTGTGTCTTGTCAACCCCATCCAGGGCTACACTCTGGACCTGGTCCAATTGGAACAGAACGAGGCTGCCTTCAGGTGAGGACCGAGGAGAGGATAGATGGAAAAGGGCTACTAGGGCAATGTAATTAATGGCTATGCTGGTTTCAGCTATTCTCAGTGTAATTGCAGTGTATTCGTACTATAGATGCTGAAACGAGGAATCAGAACTGTCATTCAGTGCAGGGTTTGAGAGGGATGTCATGCTGTTGTAATGAGTCCTCATGTCTCTTCTCAGACTAAATATGAATGGAGATAGTTTAAACACCTCTGATCACTGCATTATACACGGAGGCCACAGAAGTTGACATAGGGAATCAGATTGATGGGAAATACATTGGTTACACATGCTGATCTGTCTGTTCTGTCCCTGCAGTGTGACTGTTGGTTTGCCAGTGGAGGTGATGACTGGTGGGGGTGGCCCGGGACATGATCCTTAACCCCTGCTCTGTGGGAGGCGGTTTCATCTATACCTATCGGCTGGGAGGGGGAGGGGACAAGCTGGAGTTCATGCACAAGGTGAGTGACAGAAGATATGACTAATCCAGTGGTTTCTGGCTCTGGCTGGTTGACCACAGCGCTGCACAGGAATTCTCCAGCGGTTATTTCAGAAAGGTCATAATTGTGCTGAGAGTCAGAGTACTATCATACTTGCCACCACCCCCTCCCCTTTACCGAACTCCCAGAGGGGCAATGGTTACTTTGTTGAACCCTTTTCCAGTCATATCAGTATTCTACACTTTATTAATAAAATCAGAAACTTGAAGCTTTCACATATGACCCTTTCTTTTAAAGATTATGTTTAATTCACATGTCAATGACAGATAAACACTGTTGTTGAGATGGTAAATTAATAGGGATATGTATCTTTCTCTTTCAAGACTATTGGATATATGGGCTTCGATACAATATAAGAATAATATGTTTTAGTTTGAAACAATTCGGTGCGATACGAGAGATTTGTTGCGTAAACACATTCATTTTCCATTCTAAATTCAAATCTGCTGTTGATGGAGCTCATTAGCTGTGTGTAAGTGACGTATGTCTATGGTGTATGTACTGTGTAGGCACCTTAGCTGAGCCATAAAGGAGACTAGGCATCTACCACTTCATCAGATTGGCGGGGGGCAATGTAGCCTATTTGTTTTTTTTGGGGGGGGGGCCCACTTTGGTTCTGATATCACCATCATACGCTAACTAACTTGTGCTAGTAATGTATCAATATTTATTGTTTACAAATTAGCTATGGCATAAGCCCTGTTCGCATGGGACTGGTATTACTAAAGAACGTATGTGTGTGACAGTTATACACACTACCATTCAAAAGTTTTTTTTTATTTTTTAGAAATGTCCTTGGTTTTGAAAAACACTTTTGTCCATTTTTAAAATGACATCAAATTGATCAGAAATACAGTGTAGACATTGTTAATGGTGTAAATTACTATTGTAGCTGGAAACGGCTGATTTTTATGGAATATCTACATAGGCGTACAGAGGCCCAGTATCAGCAACCATCACTCCTGTGTTCCAATGGCACGTTGTGTTAGCTAATCCAAGTTTATAATTTTAAAAGGCTAATTGATCATTAGAAAACCCTTTTGCAATTGTTTGCACAGCTGAAAACTGTTGTTCTGATTAGAGAAGCAATAAAACTGGCCTTCTTTAGACTAGTTGAGTATCTGGAGTATAACATTTATGGGTTCGATTACAGGCTCAAAATGGCCAGGAACACAGACCTTTCTTTTGAAACTCGTCAGTCTGTACTTGTTCTGAGAAATGAATGCTAATCCATGTGAGAAATGGCCAAGAAACTGAAGATCTCCTACAACGCTGTGTACTACTCCCTTCACAGAAAAGCTCAAACTGTCTCTAACCAGAATATAAAGGAGTGGGAAGCCCCGGTCCTCAACTGGAAGCTTCATTAAATAATACCCGCAAAACACCAGTCTCAACTCCACAGTGAAGAGGCGACTCCGGGATGCTGGCCTTCTAGGCAGAGTTGCAAAGAAAAAGACATCTTAGACTGGCCAATTAAAAATAAAAGATTAAGATGAGGAAAAAGAACAAACGCTGGACAGAGGAACTCTGCCTAGAAGGCCAGCATCCCGGAGTTGCCTCTTCACTGTTGACGTTGAGACTGGTGTTTTGCGGGTACTATTTAATGAAGCTGCCAGTTGAGGACTTGTGAGGCGTCTGTTTCTCAGACTAGACACTCTAATGTACTTGTCCTCTTGATCAGTTGTGCACTGGGGCTTCCCACTTTTTTGTTAGCAGCGACACGCTACTACTGTGTAACTCCGGTAGGGTAACATCTGAAAAATAGTGCACTTGTTAGTATGTACTAGTGCTCGACCAGTCGGCGAAAGCCAACATCACCCACGACAGAGAACGGTTGATTGTCAAAGGCAATGAATTCCATTATCTTCGCGTTAATGGATTTCACCTTAGTCGTCTCGCTGAAATGTTCTTATTCTTTCAAATGACTGCTAAACTTGTTGACTGCTCGATCCACACAGCAGACATTGTGTGGTAGATTAGAAAAGCTGTGTTGCACTTGTAGCGCTACATTTTACGTGGCGTCATTACGCCTACGTTATACAAGTATGCACGTCAGCTTTGACATCGGTTTTGCACATCAGCGTTAAACTAGACATCGGGCTGATGTAGGCATTTTTTAGCTAGTATCGGCCGATTCTGATATCGTGCATCCCCTAATATGAGCACAACTTTGGATTTCACCCCATCTCAAAATCGAATGGTTTTGACCGTTAGGTAGTTTTTATGGAGTGATCTTCTCCTCTCGCTTTGGCCATGCAGTGCTCCTCACAAAAGTGATTGCTGTCCTCGTTATGAAATTATGAGCTTTACCCTGTATATCTAAAAATGACCATATACACTGATTTGTTTAAGGCAAAACTACCAAAAGTATTGCTGATAGTGAAACTAAACAATCCAAATAAAATACACTGCTCAAAAAAATAAAGGGAACACTTAAACAACACAATGTAACTCCAAGTCAATCACACTTCTGTGAAATCAAACTGTCCACTTAGGAAGCAACACTGATTGACAATAAATTTCACATGCTGGTGTGCAAATGGAATAGACAACAGGTGGAAATTATAGGCAATTAGCAAGACACCCCCAATAAAGGAGTGGTTCTGCAGGTGATAACCACAGATAACCACTTCTCAGTTCCTATGCTTCCTGGCTGATGTTTTGGTCACTTTTGAATGCTGCCGGTGCTTTCACTCTAGTGGTAGCATGAGACGGAGTCTACAACCCACACAAGTGGCTCAGGTAGTGCAGCTCATCCAGGATAGAACATCAATGCGAGCTGTGGCAAGAAGGTTTGCTGTGTCTGTCAGCGTAGTGTCCAGAGCATGGAGGCGCTACCAGGAGATAGGCCAGTACATCAGGAGACGTGGAGGAGGCCGTAGGAGGGCAACAACCCAGCAGCAGGCCCGCTACCTCCGCCTTTGTGCAAGGAGAGGCAGGAGGAGCACTGCCAGAGCCCTGCAAAATTACCTCCAGCAGGCCACAAATGTGCATGTGTCTGCTCAAATGGTCAGAAACAGACTCCATGAGGGTGGTATGAGGGCCCGACGTCCACAGGTGGGGGTTGTGCTTACAGCCCAACACCGTGCAGGGCGTTTGGCATTTGCCAGAGAACACCAAGATTGGCAAATTAGCCACTGGCGCCCTGTGCTCTTCACAGATTAAAGCAGGTTCACACTGAGCACGTGACAGACGTGACAGAGTCTGGAGATGCCGTGGAGAACATTCTGCTGCCTGCAACATCCTCCAGCATGACCGGTTTGGCGGTGGGTCAGTCATGGTGTGGGGTGGCATTTCTTTGGGGGGCCGCACAGCCCTCCATGTGCTCGCCAGAGGTAGCCTGACTGCCAATAGGTACCAAGATGAGATCCTCAGACCCCTTGTGAGACCATATGCTGGTGCGGTTGGCCCTGGGTTCCTCCTAATGCAAGACAATGCTAGACCTCATGTGGCTGGAGTGTGTCAGCAGTTCCTGCAAGAGGAAGGCATTGATGCTATGGACTGGCCCGCCCATTCCCCAGACCTGAATCCAATTGAGCACAGCTGGGACATCATGTCTCGCGCCATCCACCAACGCCACGTTGCACCACAGACTGTCCAGGAGTTGGCAGATGCTTTAGTCCAGATCTGGGAGGAGATCCCTCGGGAGACCATCCGCCACCTCATCAGGAGCATGCCCAGGCGTTGTAGGGAGGTCATACAGGCACGTGGAGGCCACACACACTACTGAGCCTCATTTTGACTTGTTTTAAGGACGTTACATCAAAGTTGTAGTGTGGTTTTCCACCTTAATTTTGAGTGTGACTCCAAATCCAGACCTCCATGGGTTAATAAATTTGATTTCCATTTAACATTTTTGTGTGATTTTGTTTCAGCACATTCAACTATGTAAAGAAAAAAGTATTTAAGAATATTTCATTCATTCAGATCTAGGATGTGTTCCCTTTATTTTTTTGAGCAGTGTATATTAAGCCACATTCAGCAGGTATAGCAAGAAGTGAGTTGTCTCTGGTAGCTTACTTTTGCATTTGAATTCAGAAGGTGCCGTGCAGATGTTGCAGATCAGGAACAGATCGCCTACCTTGCGTTGATCAGTGGGCCGGCCGCTGGGCTGGCCGCGGGGCTAAGTTTGATTAGGCTAATGATATTGCCTGAGGTTGTTCGGCAAGCAAAATTACTTGTAGATCAATAACAAAATTAGGTATTTTCGGAAGTTACAAAGATTGTAATATGAGCAAAAACGAACTTGTGAACCGGCAATTCGTAACGTTTGAATACATTTTCTGACCGACGCATGCTACATTTGGATCGGTTTGGGGTCTGTATGTGGACACCCCTTACAATTAGTTGATTCACCTATTTCAGTCACACCTGTTGCTGACAGGTGTATAAAGTCAAGCACCCAGCCATGCAATCTCCATAGACAAACACTGGTAGTAGAATGGCCCGTACTTAAGAGCTCAGTGACTTTCAAGGTGGCACCGTCATAAGATGCCACCTTTCCGTCAAGTTTCTGCCCTGATCAATTTTATGTGCTGTTCTTGTGACGAAGAACCGTCTAGGAGCAACAACGGCTGTGCCGCGAAGTAGTAATCCATTCAAGTTAATAGAATGGGATCGCGGAGTGCTGTAGTGCGTACAAGTTCTATCCTCGGTTACAACACTCAATACTGAGTTCCAAACTGCCTCTGGAAGAAATATCACAAGGACTGTTCTTCTGGAGCTTAATGAAATGGGTTTCCATGGCCGAGCAGCCGCACACAAGCCTAAGATCACCATGCACAATGACAAGCGTCGGCTGGAGTGGTATATAGCTCGCCACCATTGGACTCTGGCGCAGTGGAAATGCGTTCTCTGGAGTGATGAATCACACTTCAACATTTGGGAGTCCGATGGAAGAATCTGGGTTTGGTGGATGCCAGAAGAATGCTACCTGCCCGAATGCATAGTGCCAACTGTAAAGTTTGGTGGAGGAGGAATAATGGTCTGGAGCTGTTTTTTCATGGTTCGGGCTAGGCCCCTTACTTCCAGTGAAGGGAAATCTTTGCGCCACAGCATACAATGACATTCTATACGATCCTGTGCTTCCAACTTCGTGGCAACAGTTTGGAAGGCCCGACCTTACCAATGCCCCTGTGGCTGATTGGAAGCAAATCCCTGTAGCAATGTTCCAACATCTAGTGGAAAGCCTTCCCAGATGAGTGGAGGCTGTTATAGCAGCAAAGGGGGGACCAACACCATATTAATGCCCATGATTTTGGAATGAGATGTTCGACAAGCAGGTGTCCATATCCTTTTGGCTATGTAGTGGATCTTGAACATTTATAACAGGGACTGATACGCATTGGTGGGTTGTTACATCCCTGTAAATGAATGCTGTTTTGATTGTCAGACTCCAGGTGAGGACGTTTCTCTGGCCATCGCTCCGTTCCAGGGCCGTGTGCTGTTGGGCGTTGGCAAACTGCTGCGCATCTACGACCTGGGCAAGAAGAAGCTGCTGCACATGTGTGAGAACAAGGTGAGACGGGGAGACTGTCTCTTTTTTTTCTCACACACACACACACACACACACACACACACACACACACACACACACACACACACACACACACACACACACACACACACCTCAGTCCTGAGTTCTTCACCTCCAGTGTTGGCCTAGTTAAAAGTTAGATGCAAAAAAAGGGTGTATATATATATACATATATATATATATATATATAGGGGGAGGGAGAGAGGGACTCTACTGTTTTGATTTTGTCCCTGGTATGTTTTTGGTTTCTCACTCAATTACCAATAGATCCTGAAGTTTGCTATTCTTACATGTTACAATGTTGACACAGAGGAAGTGTCTGCAGGAAGACTAACCTAAATACTAACTTTAGGTTAAGGTCTCATAGTAATCAAGGTAACCACTTGAATTATTAGTGATTGGGAAGATGATTGCTTTGTAAGAATCTCCTTTCAAAAGCAAGGATAAAAGGCCACCGCATCATGCATTGTACCAGAGGACATTTTACCACGGTCAACCTCTTAGGTTCCACACCTTTCAAATTAAATCCATATGGCAGTAGTAGGTCAGTTGATGACTGATATTTACTTGTTTAATGAAGTCATCTGTCTCGTTTCCAGCATGTCCCCAACCTGGTGACTGGCATCCACACCATCTGTCAGCGGGTCATAGTGACTGACGTACAGGAGAGTCTGTTCTGGGTGCACTACAAGCGTAGCGAGAACCGGATGATCATCTTTGCCGATGACACCCATCCTCGCTGGGTCACCACCGCCTGCCTGCTGGACTACGACACCATGGCTTCAGCTGACAAGTTTGGCAACATCAGCATTGTATGTGGTCGTTCTTTATTGTTCTTTTCTGACAATGATGTTGGGTGTTATACTGTTGTCTACCTTTTCTGTAGACGCCTCACATTAGCAGTTTGATCCAATTGATATTTCAATGATGCCACAAACATATTGAAGGCTTTTATTGCTGGAGATGTTAGTACTTACACTTTGTACCTTCTTAGGTGTGTTTGCCCCCCAACTCCAGTGATGATGAGGACCCAACTGGGAACAAGGCGTTGTGGGATAGGGGTGTGCTGAACGGAGCCTCTCAGAAGGTATAGTCTTTCTGCTCCCCTGTCACAGCATCAGCTCTGTAAAGACAGGAGCTCAGGGGAACTCTGCTTCTGTCGAAGGACTCTGTCTGTTTTTCTCTCTGGATCAGAGTTTGTCTTGGTGGTGTTGGGTTTGCCTCATCCTAGACCCGGCCTATAACACACCTGCTGTCCAGGCCAAATCGCAGTTTAACATGCTGTTTAACATACTGTTTTCCATTTGGCTGGTAGTCAGTGGGAAATTCCCTCCACTTTGACTTATTGTGGGCAAGTGGTAAAAAGGGTGCATGTAAGCGTTGTTTTCTGGGTGGGGAGTGTGAAGTGAGTTAGAATGTTTATGTAATGGTCATGTCTGTCTGACCCTGTACTATGTCTCTTGTTCTGTGTCAGGCTGAAGTGATCATGAACTACCACATCGGGGAGACTGTGCTGTCACTGCAGAAGACCACACGAATACCCGGCAGCTTAGAGTCTGGTCTACACAACAGTCTGTTGGCGTCCTGGTGCCCTTCACTTCCCACGAGGTACCACACACACACACACACACACACACACACACACACACACACACACACACACACACACACATTCATTAAAGACCTAGAGTACACCATCTGTATTGAGAACTGTCTTCATTGGCAGGACTTGAAAACAGGGGAGTTGTGTTCATAGAATAAGGAATTGGAATACTAGAATGTACATGAACCTTATGATGGGATCTAGGTCAGGGAGTTGGTCAACCATGGTTTGTGAGTGTTGTGATAAGATATTGTCTAAAATAATTAATTTGATGAATTTATCTCCACTGTATGTTTGTTAGCCAGACAGTTTGAGGAATGTTTCCATAAATTTTTCTAATTAACTGCCAACACATTCCATTCAAACAATAAATTTAATCCACAGCTGTACACTGGCTGAAATCAGTTGATGATAAGACTTCGACAAGTTGTAATGCAACAAGTACTGATATTGTACCATATAATGGTACCCACAGCTTTCCAAGAAAACAACACTTTTGACATTGGCTGTTTGTTTACATATATTTTAGAGGCTATTTGTATATATTTGTATAAAACCTCTATAAACTGTATTTATAATTATGACAATATTTTAGGTTGACAATTCTATTACACAATTTATGTTATCACATACATTTTATTTTCCTTTAAGTAAAATCAGGTTTTATGCCTCTACTGCCATTAATTCCTATTAGAGTGGTTTGGATTTGTCCCAGACCATTATGGCTGCCATTTTCATCCCATTCTGGAACTTTGAAGGTTGACATCGCCCCTCTAGTAATTGAATAGGCTATGTTGTTGAAGTGATGTCATGTCTCTTTTCTGACAAACCAATGAAGAGAGCGTAAACATCTCTGATCTCAGCATAATACACAGATCATCCCTCATCTTTTTCTCATTCCTTCCTGAACCATTTGACTTAATATAATGCATGTCAATGTTTTGATGGCACTTATTAATCTATGGTGTGCCTCTTATCTGTCCTCAGGACCATGACGTCTTTCAGCACTTAGATGCACATGCGCTCAGAGCCCCCCCCCCCCTCTGTGTGGGAGGGACCACCTCAGCTTCCGCTCCTACTACTTCCCTGTGAAGGTGGGTGCTAACTTATTTAAGATGACTTACTATTTCCATAGGATGGTGGGACAAAGAAAGCCACACATTATACTCCCTGCTACTAATTCCTCAGCATGTAAATGGAATGTGTGCAGAGGACACCACTATGTTTACAAATGGAGTCGTGTACCAAATCCACTGGGTGAAATGTTATGCCAAGAACCAACTGTTGTGTGGGGGGGACTTTCCAAGTCCAGTACATTTGGCAAGATCATTAGACATGCTGTCAATTAAGTCTGTTGAACATGATAGCAGAAATAAATCAGAAGCCTTGTTCGTTGGACATCCAGACAGTCTGCCTACTGTATCTGATCTTCTTCCTCTGTCCTGTCTATCTGTGTCTGCAGAATGTGATAGACGGAGATCTGTGTGAGCAGTTCGACTCCATGGACCCCCACAAGCAGAAGAGTTGCTGAAGAGCTGGACCGTACACCACCTGAGGTCTCAAAGAAACTGGAGGACATCCGCACACGTTATGCCTTCTAGAACCCTCGTGTTCTGTACATGCACAAATACACTCACACATACAAACTGTAATTTACAACAACTGACATGTTGAGACTGACACCTGTTCCACTGTGTTAACATGAAGAGGTGGGAGGTGAACACATTTTTCAAAGTCTTCATCTGTAGGTGCTTTGATTTGTCCTCTAGGCCCTGATTTGTTTGTTAGGCCTATAAATACTATAATACTAATAATAATCTATGGTGAATATTTACCCTGTGGTTTTCACTCATAGGATGCCATTTAAACCTAGCTGGATTCTTTTGAATTTATCATGTGTATATCATCAGTGCTATAGACGCATACAGGAGCATTTTTTGGGTTTTAATGCGTGTGATGCATGGCCTAGTAAACACTTTGATATGATTAGGTCAAATGTTTTTGCATTGTGTGTTTGAAACAGCCAATTTTGAGTCTTTGCTGTAATTGAAAAGGACTTTTTCTTTTTGATGTGAATTTGAGCCCTAAAAAGATTTGGGATTCTCAAACAGCTCTTTTTTTATGGGCTTAAAAGGTATTTTCCTTGCTGGACAAATTGTCCACATCTATTGTACAAGATTACAGGATTGTGTACAATAGCAAGTAATACAGCTAGAAGGTGAACCTTTTTCCCCTTAATAGTCCTGTGAACTTCAAACAGCCACAATCACCACACTAGATGAGACACCATTCCATATTAGTCATGGGAAAATGGGAGCAGGCTATTTTGTAAATGAAGTACTGCCTTGTCTGTGTCACTATAGCTATGTTCCCATTAACTATGTTCCCATTAACTAGCCCAGTGTTTGTTTGTTTTTTAGAAAGTTTGCATTAAAAAAATGTGACAATTGCCTGCTAGGGCGTTTCCATTTAACTATCTTGTCCATAAAAACAGCTGGTCGTAATGTCAGACAAAAAAAATATATACTTTCACAACCTACAGGAGCTAGGTTTCCATCCAATTGGCAAGATTTTTATGTGAATATTTTAAAATCCTCCAAAATAATGTGCAGTTTCCCACCAAAGTTTCCATCAAATTGACTTGTTGCAGATAAAAGCCGGTGCATGATGACATGGTGTACAAAAAAAAATACCTTTGCGATTAAATACCCATGTCCCGAAAAAAGAAAAAAACAACATTCTATTGATGGTTTTCTCACAAAGAATGTTTGCGTTATATAGCGAGTGTGCCCACTCTGGTCTATCTGAATGCATAGAATAGCCTTCATTTCTCAGAACAAGAATAGACTGACGAGTTTCAGGTCTCTGTTTCTGGCCATTTTGAGCCTGTAATTGAACCCACAATTGCTGATGCTCCAGATACTCAGCGAGTCTAAAGAAGGCCAGTTTTATTGCTTCTTTAATCAGGACAACCGTTTTCAGCTGTGCTAACATAATTGCAAAAGGGTTTTCTAATGATCAATTAGCCTTTTAAAATAAACTTGGATTAACACAACGTGCAATTGGAACACAGGAGTGATGGTTGCTGATTTGGTGGAATAATCCTTTAATTCATTGCCACTTACTCAGCTGGGCCAGGGGTGCTTTAATTAGGTCAGGTGGAAATGTCCGACAGATCTTAACTCCATAAAAGGAGGAAATTGCCATTGCCTGATCTCGCTGCTTTCTCTTCCTTAACTCCGTCTGATCCAGAAGTCCTGTGCATCCATGAATCCAGACTACTCAGTAAATATACCACTTTATGGTTAAAGGAATTCCTGCCTCAGTCTCATCCATTCCTCTGACACGTGACCACCTGTTCACCTTCACTGTCAGTTATCCTACCCGTCCAGCTACCCACACAGATTCCACTAAATCTTTCACTGATAATGGGCCTCTGTACGCCTATGTAGATATTCCATTAAAAATCTGCCGTTTCCAGCTACAATAGTCATTTACAACATTAACAATGTCTACACTGTGTTTCTGATCAATTTGATGTTACTTTAATGGACAAATGGTGCTTTTCTTTCAAAAACAAGGGCATTTCTAAGTGACCCCAAACTTTTGAATGGTTGTGTGTGTGTGTGTATATGTAACTGACCCCAAAGTTTTGAACAGTAGTGTAAATACTGTAGGCAGCAGCCTCTAATGCAGGGGTTGGCAAACTTTTTGGTTCGAGGGCCACATCGGGATTTTGAAATTCAAGAGGGCCCAATTTTTTTGGAGGGCAAATAGTTTGTTAAAATCAATTTGTAGGGATGATACATTGGTGTGGCTGGCTTTCGAGTTAAGCGGGCATTGTGTTAAGAAGCAGTGTGGCTTGGCTGGGTCGTGTTTCGGAGGACACACGGCTCTCGAGCGTCACCTCTGCCGAGTCCGTACGGGAGTTGCAGCGATGGGACAAGACTAACTTTTAAAAAATGTCTTGCGGGCTGGATTGAAGTGCTCGGTGGGCTGGATATGGCCGTACTTTGCCCCCCCTTGCTCTATTGTGCTAGTGATGGCTATTTAACAGTCTGATGGCCTTGATATAGAAGCTGTTTTTCAGTCTCTCAGTCCCAGCTTTGATGCACATGTACTGACCTGGCATTGTGGATGATAGAGGTATGAACAGGCAGTGGCTCAGGTTGTTGTTGTCCTTGATCTTTTTGGCCTTCCTGTGACATTGGATGCTGTAGGTGTCCTGGAGGGCTGGTCGTTTGTCCCCAGTGATGCGTTTGGCAGACCGCACCACCCTCTGGAGAGTCTTGTGGTTGAGGGCGGTGCAGTTGCCGTACCAGGCGGTGATACAGCCCGACAGGATGCTCTCATTTGTGCATTTGTAAAACTTTGAGTGCTTTAGGTGCAAAATTTCTTCAGCCTCCTGAGGCAAAATTCTTCAGCCTCCTGAGGTTGAAGAGGCGCTGTCTTCACCACACTGTCTGTGTGGGTGAACCATTTCAGTTTGTCAGGGATGTGTACACTGAGGAACTTGAAGCTTTCCACCTCCACTGCAGTCCTGTCAATGTGGATAGGGGGGGTGCTCCCTTTGATGTTTCCTGAAGTCCACGATCATCTCTTTTTGTTGACGTTGAGTGAGAGGTTATTCTTGGCACCACACTCCGAGCCCTCACCTCCTCCCTGTAGGCTGTCTGGTCATTGTTGGTAGTCAAGCCTACTACTGTCTGCAAACTCGATTGAGTTTAGACGTGCGTGGCCACGCAGTCATTGGTGAACAGGTAATACAGAAGGGGGCTGAGCACGAGCCCCAGTATTGAGGATCGGTGAAGTGGAGGTGTTGTTTTCTACCTTTGCCACCTAGGGGCGGCCCGTCAGGAAGTCCAGGACCCAGTTCTCAAGCTTCAAGCTTAATGATGCGCATGGAGGGTACTATGGTGTTGAATGCTGAGCTATAGTCAATGAGCAGCATTCTAACATAGTTATTCCTCTCTTCCAGATGGAACATGGCAGTGTGAAGTGCGATGGCATCGTCTGGATTGTAAGCAAATTGATGGCATCATAAGCAAGTTGAAGTGGGTCTAGGGTGATATGAATCTTCACTGAAAGTTGATACACGTAGACTATTCAAATAATAGGATATGTGCAGCACTTTGCATCAATTTATTGCGTTCAGTTATTGTTTTCTTGTTCAAACCACGAGCAACACCTGTCAAACTCAGACATTTCTCTCAAAGCATAGGGATGTATATTTGCACTGGACTAGTATTATCAGAGGACTTTTACAATTCCAGACAGAATAACCTGTTTTTTGGCAAACTCCAGTCTCCTGCCAAGTAAAAATGAGTGACATGGCAGATTACAGATGTTTTTTGTGCTTGTGCACATAATTACATTACCTGACCTCCCCCAGTAAAAGTCATCCCGTCCAAATACGGCTATAGTGGGAGGACTACATGTCACCTCAACTACAAGTTTACTTCAATATGATGGTTATTATATAAATATTTGCGCATACAAGCGTCTCAACCGACATTTCTAGCAGAATTAATTTTACCAACACAGACCTATTGGCATTGTCATGAGGTCAGATAAAATGCAAATGTGAGAGCATGTGACTTCAAATGTATTTATTTTTTTACTTGATTGTCAATGTGGGTGTTACTAAGGCAATTCGTCAATGTTGTGACGTGTATTATTAGGACATTCAAATATCATCTTTTATATTTCCAGATAAAGCACTGATGCCCAACAACTATACTGACATCGATTTAGCAGTGGGTTATGCTGAGTCACTTCTCCTTTTCTTTTCAACGTGTCACTCAACAGCAGAACATTATACTATCATGCCATTGTTGAGGTTTGTGTTGTGCCATTCTTGAGGTTGGTAAGATTGCCAGGAACATACAGTGCATTAGGAAAGTATTCAGACCCCATTACTTTTTCCACATTTTTGTTATTTTTTCATTTTACCTTCCATTTAACCAGGCAAGTCAGTTAAGAACAAATTCTTATTTTCAATGACGGCCTAGGAACAGTGGGTTAACTACCTGTTCAGGGGCAGAACGACAGATTTGTACCTTGTCAGCTTGGGGGTTTGAACTTGCAACCTTCCGGTTACTAGTCCAACGCTTTAACCACTAGGCTACCCTTTAATTTTATTTTTTATTTTTTAATTCCTTAACAATCTACACAGAATATCCCATAGTGACAAAGCAAAAACAGTTTTTTATACATTTTTGCAAAAGTATTAAAAAATCATAATACATATCTCAAGTATTCAGAACCTTCACTGAGTACTTTGTTGAGGCCCCTTAGGCAGCGATTACAGCCTTTATTCTTGGGTATGACGTTACAAGATGGACACACTTTTGTATTTGGGAAGTTTCTCCCATTCTTCTCTGCAGATCCTCTCAAGCTCTGTCAGGTTGGATGGGGAGCGTAACTGTACAGCTGTTTTCAGGTCTCTCCAGAGATGTTCAAGTCCGGGCTCTGGCTGGGCCATTCACGGACATTCAGAGACTTGTCCCAAAGCCACTCCTGCTTTGTCCTGGCTGTGTGCGTATGGCTGTTGTCCTGTTGGAAGATGAACCTTTGCCCCAGTCTGAGGTCCTGAGCGCTCCGGAGCAGGTTTTCATGAAGGATCTCTGTATTTTGCTCCGTTCGTCTTTTCCTCTGACTAGTCTCCCTGCCGCTAAAAAACATCCCCACAGTATGATGCTGCCACCACCATGCTTCACCGTAGGGATAGTGCCAGGTTTCCCCCAGATGTGACACTTGGCATTCAGGCCAAAGAGTTGAATCTTAGTTTCATCATACAAATCTTATTTCTGATGTTTTGAAAGCCCTTTAGGTGCCTTTTGGCAAACTCCAAACGGGCTGTCTTTGTGCCTTTTACTGAGGTGTGGCTTCAGTCTGGCCACTCTACCATAACGGTCAGATTGGTGGAGTGCTGCAGAGATGGTTGTCCTTCTGGAAGGTTCTCCCAACTCCACAGAGGAACTCTGGAGCTCTGTCAGAGTGACCATCGGGTTCTTGGTCACCTCCCTGACTAAGGCCCTTCTCCCCCGATTGCTCAGTTTGGCTGGGCGGCCACCTCTAGGAAGAGTCTTAGTTGTTCCAAACTTCTTCCATATAAGAATGATGGAGCCCACTGTCTTCTTGGGGACCTTCAATGCTGCAGAAATGTTTTTGTACCCTTCCCCAGATCTGTGCCATGTCAATGTGTACTCTCAAGATTAGGTTAAAACATAATTTCTGCTGGCCAGGGAAAGACTTCCCAAATATGCACAAATGCATGCATTTTTTTGCATAAAAAGTTGTACTTGGTAAGCTGTCTCAGACGTTTCTTCAGTTTAATAGGTTGTGTCTTCTTATTTACTTCAATATGTTCTAAAGTAAATTCAAACATCCTGATGTAACTGCAAGCAATAATTCAAACATTAGAAGACTAACTACTGAGCACCAGGGTCGTTCCACTTAGACCCTGTCCCTATTTTGAGGGTGTAAGGATGCTGAAGATGGACATTTCCATCACTGGAGAGTCATTGGTCTCCATCTTCTGGGACTTCCCCCCTGATGTCAGTTTGTCTGGACTAGCAGATGATGTAAAGAGAGTGTATCTTGGCCCGCTACCTGAAATCTCAAATGAGGGTGCATCTCAATTGTCTAAAGGGGCTTCCTCTCCTTGATCTTCATTGATCGTGATGTGAAAACATAAAATAAAACAATATTATGTATCAGAGGTGTTTGCTTTCACCAGCATGTTTTCACCCAGAGCAAATGATGGGAAGGAAACAAGGGAGTGATGATGCTACCCACTCCTACTAGTGTGATGACATTTATTACATTCTTATTATGCCTAGACTTTGATCTTACAGCTAACTAACGGATTATAATAATGAATGGACTTGGGTCAGAGGGCAAATTAATTTCAGCCAATACCTGAATATTCCTTAAACTGGGACATTCAGCTGTAGAAATTTGACTAAAAACCAACTAACCACTCCTGAAGCCATTGAGGTACTGTATTATTTGCCAGATCTTGTCATTCCTGCCCACCTCACTACCATGGGATAAAGGCCAAAGAATCCATAATGATCCACATGTGCGTTTGAGGTGGGATAATTTGGTACCCTAACTGTACCATTTATTTCTGTATAGTCGTCTGTTAGTGGGGCAAATTACATTGTTTTTAATGTTACTCCTTAATCACTCTGGTAAAATAGTTTTTAGTGTACTTTTAACAGAGCTGAGATTTACTTCAAAGTGCAAAGTGTAGCAATACAGATAACATCAGTTATTGATACAGACATGGTGGCATAGCAGGAAGATTGAAATGCTGTGAACCAAGAGGTAGAGAGATGAAATCCCAGTTGAAGACATGTTGAATACGAATTACTGTATAAATGAACATGCACAATGTAATCATGTACAGTCATGGCCAAAAGTTTTCAAAATGAAACCAATATACATTTTTAAAGTCTGCTGCCTCAGTTTGTATGATGGCAATTTGCATATACTCCAGAATGTTATGAAGAGTGATCAGATGAATTGCAATTAATTGCAAAGTCCCTCTTTGCCATGCAAATGAACTGAATCCCCAAAAAACATTTCCACTGCATTTCAGCCCTGGCACAAAAGAACCAGATGACATCATGTCAGTGATTCTCTCATTAACACAGGTGTGAGTGTTGACGAGGACAAGGCTGGAGATCACTCTGTCATGCTGATTGAGTTCGAATAACAGATTGGAAGCTTAAAAAGGAGGGTGGTGCTTGGAATCATTGTTCTTCCTCTGTCAACCATGGTTACCTGCAAGGAAACACGTGCTGTCATCATTGCTTTGCACAAAAAGGGCTTCACAGGCAAGGATATTGCTGCCAGTAAGATTGCACCTAAATCAACCATTTATCGGATAATCAAGAACTTCAAGGAGAGCGGTTCAATTGTTCTGAAGGCTTCAGGGCGCCCAAGAAAGTCCAGCAAGTGCCAGAACCGTCTCCTAAAGTTGATTCAGCTGCGGGATCGGGGCACCACCAGTACAAAGTTTTCTCAGGAATGGCAGCAGGCAGGTGAGGCGAAGACTTTTGGAGGATGGCCTGGTGTCAAGAAGGGCAGAAAGAAGCCACTTCTCTCCAGGAAAAACATCAGGGACAGACTGATATTCTGCAAAAGGTACAGGGATTGGACTCCTAAGGACTGGGGTAAAGTCATTTTCTCTGAAGAATCCCCTTTCTGATTGTTTGGGGCATTCGGAAAAAAGCTTGTCGTGAGAAGAAAGGTGAGCGCTACCATCAGTCCTGTGTCATGCCAACAGTAAAGCATTCTGAGACCATTCATGTGTGGGGTTACTTCTCAGCCAAGGGAGTGGGCTCACTCACAATTTTTCCTAAGAACACAGCCATGAATAAAGAATGGTACCAACACATCCTCAGAGAGCAACTTCTCCCAACCATCCAGGAACAGTTTGATTACAAACAATTCCTTTTCCAGCATGATAGAGCACCTTGCCACAAGGCAAAAGTGATAACTAAGTGGTTCGGGGAATAAAACATCGATATTTTGGGTCCATGGCCAGGAAACTCCCCAGACTTTAATCCCATTGAGAACTTGTGGTCAATCCTCAAGAGGTGGGTGGACAAACAAAACCCCACAATTCTGACAAACTCCAAGCATTGATTATGCAAGAATGGGCTGCCATCAGTCAGGATGTGGCCCAGAAGTTAATTGACAGCGTGCCAGGGCAGATTGCAGAGGTCTTGAAAAAGAAGGGTCAACACTGCAAATATTGACTCTTTGCATCAACTTCATGTAATTGTCAATAAAAGCCTTTGACACTTATGAAATGCTTGTAATTATACTTCAGTATTCCATAGTAATATCTGACATAAATATCTAAAGACACTGAGGCAGCAAACTTAGTGAAAATGAATATATACACTGCTCAAAAAAATAAAGGGAACACTAAAATAACACATCCTAGATCTGAATGAATGAAATATTCTTAAATACTTTTTTCTTTACGTAATTGAATGTGCTGACAACAAAATCACACAAAAAATGATCAATGGAAATCAAATGTATCAACCCATGGAGGTCTGGATTTGGAGTCACACTCAAAATTAAAGTGGAAAACCACACTACAGGCTGATCCAACTTTGATGTAATGTCCTTAAAACAAGTCAAAATGAGGCTCAGTAGTGTGTGTGGCTTCCACGTGCATTTAGGACCTCCCTACAACATCTGGACATGCTCCTGATGAGGTGGCGGATGGTCTCCTGAGGGATCTCCTCCCAGACCTGGACTAAAGCATCCGCCAACTCCTGGACAGTCTGTGGTGCAACGTGGCGTTGGTGGATGGAGCGAGACATGAT
This sequence comes from Oncorhynchus tshawytscha, assembly GCF_018296145.1. Taxonomy (NCBI): domain Eukaryota; kingdom Metazoa; phylum Chordata; class Actinopteri; order Salmoniformes; family Salmonidae; genus Oncorhynchus; species Oncorhynchus tshawytscha. The sequence continues at coordinate 26,723,483 of NC_056434.1, read as the reverse complement.
GACCCAGATGTGCTCAATTGGATTCAGGTATGGGGAACGGGCGGGCCAGTCCATAGCATCAATGCTTTCCTCTTTCAGGAACTGCTGACACTCTCCAGCCACATGAGGTCTAGCATTGTCTTGCATTAGGAGGAACCGAGGGCCAACCGCACCAGCATATGGTCTCTGGTCTCACAAGGGGTCTGAGGATCTCATCTCGGTACCTAATGGCAGTCAGGCTACCTCTGGCGAGCAAATGGAGGGCTGTGCGGCCCCCCCAAAGAAATGCCACCCCACACCATGACTGACCCAACGCCAAACCGGTCATGCTGGAGGATGTTGCAGGCAGCAGAACGTTCTCCACGGCGTCTCCAGACTCTGTCACGTCTGTCACATGCTCAGTGTGAACCTGCTTTCATCTGTGAAGAGCACAGGGCGCCAGTGGCGAATTTGCCAATCTTGGTGTTCTCTGGCAAATGCCAAACGTCCTGCACGGTGTTAGGCTGTAAGCACAACCCCCACCTGTGGATGTCGGGCCCTCATACCACCCTCATGGAGTCTGTTTCTGACCGTTTGAGCAGACACATGCACATTTGTGGCCTGCTGGAGGTAATTTTGCAGGGCTCTGGCAGTGCTCCTCCTGCCTCTCCTTGCACAAAGGCAGAGGTAGCGGTCCTGCTGCTGGGTTGTTGCCCTCCTACGGCCTCCTCCACGTCTCCTGATGTACTGGCCTGTCTCCTGGTAGCGCCTCCATGCTCTGGACACTACGCTGACAGACACAGCAAACCTTGCCACAGCTCGCATTGATGTTCTATCCTGGATGAGCTGCACTACCTGAGCCACTTGTGTGGGTTGTAGAGAGCACCGCCAGCATTCAAAAGTGACCAAAACATCAGCCAGGAAGCATAGGAACTGAGAAGTGGTCTGTGGTCACCACCTTTTGAGCAGTGTATATATTTGTTTTTTTGGCCACGACTGTACAGTGCATTCAGAAAGTATTAAGACTTTTTCCACATTCTGTTATGTTACAGCCTTATTCTAAAATTGCTCAAATCTTTTTTAATCATCAATCTACACACAATACCCCATAATGACAAAGCAAAAACTGGTTTTTACATTTTTTTGCAAATGTATTTTTAAAAAAACAACAGATACCTTATTTACATAAGTATTCAGACCCTTTGCTATGAGACTCGAAATTGAGCTCGGGTGCATCCTGTTTCCATTGATCATCCTTGATGTTTCTACAACTTGATTGGAGTCCACCTCTGGTAAAGTAAATTAATTGGAAATGATTAGAAAAGGAACACACCTGTCTATATAAGGTCCCACAGTTAACAGTGCATGTCGGAGCATAAACCAAGGCATGAGGTCGAAGGAATTATCCGTAGAGCTCCGAGACAGATTGTATCGAGGCACAGATCTGGGGAAAGGATACCAAAACGTTTCTGCAGCATTGAAGTTCTCAAAGAACACAGTGGCCTCCATCATTCTTAAATTGAATAAGTTTGGAACAACCAAGAATCTTCTTAGAGCTGGCTGCCTGGCCAAACTGAGCAATCGGGGGAGAAGGGCCTTAGTCAAGGAGGTGACCAAGAACCCAATGGTCACTCTGATAGAGCTCCAGAGTTCCTCTGTGGAGATGGGAGAACCTTCCAGAAGGACAACCATCTCTGCAGCACTCCACCAATCTGGCCTTTATGGTATGGCTAGATGGAAGCCATTCCTCAGTAAAAGGCACATGACAGACCGCTTGAAGTTTGCCAAAAGGCAGCTAAAGGACTCCGACCATGAGAAACAAGATTATCTGGTATGATGAAACCAAAATTGAACTCTTTGGCCTGAATACCAAGTGTCATGTCTGGAGGAAACCTGGCACCATCCCTACGGTGAAGCATGGTGGTGGCAGCATCATGCTTTGGGGATGTTTTTCAGTGGCAGGGCCTGGGAGACTATTCAGGATCGAGAGAAAGATGAACGGAGCAAAGTACAGAGAGATCCTTGACAAAAACCTGTTCCAAAGCACTTAGGACCACAGACAATGACCCTAAGCACACAGCCTAGACAATGCAGGAGTGGCTTTGGGACAAGTCTCTGAATGTCCTTGAGTGGCCCAGCCAGAGCCCGGACTTGAACCCAATTGAACATCTCTGGAGAGACCTGAAAATAGCTGTGCAGTGACGCTACCCATCCAACCTGACAGAGCTTGAGAGGATCTGCAGAAAAGAATGGGAGAAACTCTCCAAATACAGGTGTGCCAGGCTGTAGCGTCATACCTAAGAAGTCTCAAGGCTGTAATCGCTGCCAAAGGTGCTTCAACAAAGTACCAAGTAAAGGCTCTGAATTCAAATATGTAAATTGACAATTGAAAACATTGTATGTTAAAATCAGTGTGTGTGTGTGTGTGTGTGTGCGTGTGTGTGTAACTAATGCTAAAATAATCATTTATATTTGAATGAACATGTCAGACAAATTGAGCAAACACATCATTTTAAATTGACTACATTTTTGCCTATGTTTTTTCCTACATTTCTTCATGTTGGAGCTAAGTTTGGCGTGCTAGTAGATACCCATAGACTTCCATTCATTGCATCAACGCTAGTTAGCATTGACTCGTCAGACAACCTATAAATTCCTTCATACTGGACACATAGACATAAAAATTGTATCATCTGACTCTGGGGAAGTAGATGAAGGGCATCATTGCCCAAATGGCAAAGTATCCCTTTAAGTTCAGGTAATAATTTGACTGAAAAGTTGAGTAAACAAACAAAGCTGTAGAACCAGCTACTTAATAATATTTAGTTGAAACAACATTTTTTTTTTAAATGACAGTGTATGCTGGTTGTATTTATAAAGCCATTTTACATCAGCAGTTGTCACAAAGTGCTTATACAGATACCCAGCCTAATAGTCCAAAGAGCAAGCAACGCAGATGTCGAAGCTCTGTGGCTAGTAAAAACTCCCTCGAAAGGCGGGAACCTAGGATGACACCTAGAGAAGAACCAGCCTCTGAAGAGTGGCCAGAGAGAGAGAGAGGGAGAGATGCAAGACAGTGATGTGTGAATGTCATGCAATGATGTGATTGTGAATACATCGCATACATGCCTGGACCAGTGACTTTTGAGCACATGGGAAAGTTGTAAGCCTATATGGACACTAACGTGGAGTCCTGTCCTCGCCGACAATTATTAAACGCAAAGAATGTTTCAGGGGGCAGTCTGGTCAGGGATGAGAGAGCATTATTTCGGAGAGATTGGAAAGTGAAAGTAAAAAACCCGTGACATCTGGGCCTGTAGAAGCAAGTTTTTTTAACAGGCTCTGCCCTCATTCGGAGCTGCTGCCGGAGACGAACAGATTCGCAATTATTTTTTTTCTCATTTTGAAGAGCTGGTCGCCAAAGAGGGCAAGAAAGGGAGGCTTCGGTTATTTTCCTAAATTCGCTTTGGTCTGAGACGGGGTTTTGTTCTGGGTGTTGCCACACTCAGATAATCTGTTGAAGACGACACATCGTGCCAATGTCACTGTCCGGATTAACGCACGCGTTGTTTCCCAGACTTGTAAATCATTTGTGTGGGGCATGTGTGCTTTTGATCGTTGCTGCTGCGGGTTATTCTGAAGATACTGGATTGTTGAAGTGACGGGTTTCGGTTGTTACAGGTGTGATTGTGCAAATTTGAATATTGAATTCGAATTTGTTACGCTTTGCGCAAATATTGGAACTGCTGCGTTTCATAGGCTGCTGCGCTGCCCACTTTTGTTATACAGTCATACATATTGTTATTAAAAGATAATAAATATGTTGACGATATTATGCTATGCATTTTATTGTTACATACAGTACCATGTGTGTCCAGACATGTGTCATTTTGGCACTGTCCTCACCTTTCTATAAATTGCAGCTATGATGTGTGATTCATTTTCTTGATATCAATTGTATCATTTTCCATCATTTTTTGGGGGAAACTGATCATGGAAATTCACATGTGAATGAATAATCACATCATTCACATTCGGTGTACAAAGACCCACATTTGAACTTGATGACGGTCTCTCTAGATTGCAAATGAATTATTAATAGATTGTATCACTGATATATTAACCTTACTTAACAACGTTGTATTTATAAGTCTGTACTATCCGTATTGTATTGGCGTTACTGCACGTGAATGTGCGTTATAGATACATTATTCAAATTATTATTTAATTGACAAAGATAGCAGAGCATTTACAGACATCTATTGTAATAATTCCTGTTTAAGTGAGGGAAAGTCATTACTAGAGTGGAGTTCTTTATGCACTGGTTTTGGCAATGCAGTACTTTAAACTTCAAACTCAGCTAATGACCCATGTCTCCTTTTGACATAAAGTGGTTGGTGTCCTAGATGTACACGTGTGTCTGCCATGAAATATCAGCTTAAACTGTACATTGCTTATTTCCTGTCCGTTCAACCTGAAAATCTCTGAGGAAGGCCTTGATGCTGGTACATAAAGCGTAATAAAGAGCAGTGGTACTAGCAAGAGCAGTGTGGGGTTATTTCTTTTTCTCTGTTCTTTTCAACTTGACAAGGGTACTGTGTTTGTAGCTATTCAGAAAAAAATCAAATTAATACCAATGAAGAAAGTGAATGTTGAAATGTCTAAAAATGCCTCTCTGTGTTGCTGTTACAGGCTAACACGGAGCGAAAAGGGCCTGGTGGTGCTCTGGAACAGTGTGGGCTCTGAGTCGGAGGCCTCCAGCGTGTTTAGACAGGGACCTCAGTTGGACTATGTGCCGGCCAACAACCTGGCTCCTGGGTGGGCTATTCGGTAAGAGAAGTGCTGTGGTGTATGTTCATGTGTGAAGAATTACGTAACAGGCCAAAGGCTAGAGTCTTCTTGACATATTGTTGGGAAAGAATCTAGCTTCCAAATGTAGTGGGGTCAGAACTGAGATGATGTTTAGTTTGACATCATGGATGTTATTCCTGGTTTCATTAATAAGTTATGCTTTTGTTGCAATGGGCTGGGTGAGACCTCATCACATCAACCACTTATACGTTTAAAGCTAAGAGGCCCTTAATAGTGTGAGGAAGTACATCTGTCAGTGGAGACCATTGAGAATTGTTTGTACCATGCGCACGTTCAGCAACTGAGCCCCAGTTTGTCTTTGGAGAGTGAGAGTGCTAAATCTAATTAAGATTTAAGAGATGATAGTGCTCTCTGTAAACTGAACAACTATTACCATAAATCATCACTGACAAACAATGTATATTGCAAAGAGCTCAAGCTAGAAAGTTTCAAAGGAGAGAGACAGTAGAAAACATCTATGGGTATTTCCTATCTCAGATAGAGAACCCCCCCCCCAAAAAAGTTATTGCGTAGGTCCGGTTTCTGTTGCAAAAAAAAAAGAAGATAGCAGTTAAATCTTGGTATCTATGTATCTAACCACGTCCTGTAGCACAGAGAGAGAGAGAGAGACATACAGGAGTAAAAAAGATAGGAAGAAGGTATAATTATTGAAGACAATAGAGGGGAGGTGGGCTGAGTGAGGTATATGAAAATCTGATGTTTGAGCTCCTGACTGTATATGGACTTGTTTGGTGTATACAGATTTTGCGGTGAGGCATATTCCTAGTGCTTTGTGAAGTGTGTTGTGAGGTCTTGGAGACTTTGCTGACTCTGAGTCTCTATACAGCCGTCTGCATCCAAGCCCTGGCCCACAGTATCTAACCACACAGTGATCAACAATAGACTAGCTTTGGACTGCATGCCACCACTCATTCTGCCCCAGGCTATGTACAGCCAGAGCTAGTTACTCCTGAGAAAAAAATACCCTTTTGTCAAAATAGGCACTTACGGTCTCAATCTGAGTTTAGACCACAGGACCAAACCGAACAATCCTGTGTTCACAAACATAACAGCAAAAATGTTGTGCTGACCGTGACTGTGTATCCTGCCCTTGACCACATGCAGATTATGGTCCGTGGTATAATGGAGTTCACCAACTTTTTTTTTTGCCCAACAGTTTATCCACCTTTTGCAGAAAAATGCATTGAAAATATAGGCAGTGCTGCTTTTTTCCCCACTGTGACCGGCATTTTTATTTCCCACTACAAAAGTTGCTATCTAGAACCTAAAAGGGTCCTTTGGCTGTCCCCATAAGATAGCACTTTATAGAATTGTTTTTGGTACTAGGTAAAAACCCTTTTAGGTTTCATGTCAAAGGGTTATACCTTGAACCCAAAAGGGTTCTACCTGGAACCAAAAAGTGTTCTCCTATGGGGACAGCCGAAGAACCCTTTTTGAACCCATTTTTCTAAGAGTGTACATCACTGATTATGGTGAAGCGTTTTAGAGGAGATTATTGTTGTGTGAAAATTAAGGTGTTTACTCAGTATTATAATCTGGCTCAGATGGGGCTCTCCCTTAGATTGGTGGATTCTCAGTGAGATAATGAGTCTGATGGAAAGAAGAGGTCATATTTCAGCGTAATAATTTTAGCACAGTAGCCAGCCAGCCACAGAGGTCTAGCTAGGAGCGATGGTCTGTCTTTGCACTGTGAGAGATGTCTCAATGTCTTTACTCATCTGAGTTCAGTTCTCACACCATTATACCACTTCAATGGTGGTGGTAAAAAATAAATAAGAATGAAAAATCACCAAATTAGTGCACTAGGCCTTTATTACTCAGGGATGAGCAGAGAAAAATACTTGGGTAGCTATCCAGGAACAGTGTTGGAGAACCCTGTATTATATGATATGTGTGTTGTGCCTCCTGTAGGTTTGATGTGGGTAATACCGGTTTTGATGACACCCACAACATTGGCCCAGTGCAAGTCGTTGAAGACATTGGAAACAAAACTCACCGACAGAAGACGTAACTTTGTAAGAATGGTTCAGGATATCAAGACAGTGACTTGCAAGTTTGGAATATGAATGAAATTAGACACACATTAGGGAAGACTAGTGCATGGATCACTGCACAGAATAATTATATTGAAAGTTGATAGATGTGGAAAAGAAAGGTGGTGTTTTTTTGTACAAACACAATCTGACACCAAAATCTTTCCTGTCTTTAACAGAAGCACAATTTCCCCATTAATTACACCATCAAAGTTCACTATGAAGAGATCTTCAAGCTCTGCAACATCAGCAGGCTGGTGAGTCCCTCCCTTTGTTTCCTTATCATTATCACTCTTCTAACTTGTTCAGTCATATGAAAAATCAACATATCATACCATCCACTCACTCACCCTTCATCTACTTTGCTTCCTTATTCTCCTTCCTTTATCTCCAACCTTCACTCTTATCACTCTATACATCTCTAGCTGTTCCTCCTCCTTTCCCGCTCCCCACTACGTCACTTTATCTCTTTTCTGTGTCCCTCCAGAGGGTGAGGGTGGTGGATCTGGAGGAGGGGGACCTGCAGGATGTGTGGCTTTTGGTCAACCAGGAGGTGTTGAAGAGAATCTTGAGGGTCCTGCCAGAGAGACATCCCTCCTACAAGTACACCTCCGATCTGGAAGACCTCTTCAGGAAGATCCAGCAGGTGTTCCCACCACAGAGTGATGAGGTGTGTAAGACTGGCCATCGTGTCACTGTCACTGCTCTGCTCATCTCTCTGTGGACAAACTTAACTCATAATGGTCATGTACTGTATGTTTACCTCTCAGAGAGAGCCCCCAGAGCGAATAGAGGAGATCTACAATAGAGTGAAGGAGCCCAACTCAAAAGGGTGGAGGTTCGTGACCCCCAAATCCCTGTTGGATAACTGCTATAGGACAATGCACTGTCTCTTCAAAAACTGCTTTCCCAGTGAAGATGGAGAGCAAGACTGTGAGTGCACTTCACTCCCTTATTATATTTCCTGTCTTCTATTACCTCTTACCTCTTATCTCTACCCTAACCTCTCTATGTTGGCAATTTCCCAGGAACACAAACCTACTCAACTGGTTTGGCATGTTGTGTCAATTGTATCTCTTCAGTGTCTGTAGACACTAAGTTGTTCTTATTCAACACTGTTTAAAGAGAGATAGTTGTCTGTGCCACAGGTTCCCATGAGGTCTCTGCCTTAAAAGGAGAGTGACTTGGACAGGCCTGTTAATATCTCCTGTTAGCCTATTCATGAATCATTTACACATCCATTATACGTTAACACATGACTGTATCATTCACTTTTAACCACACATGTTAATTGCATCAGCACCTCTTAAGGTACAGTGGGGCAAAAAAGTATTTAGTCAGCCACCAATTGTGCAAGTTCTCCCACTTAAAAAGATGAGAGAGGCCTGTAATTTTCATCATAGGTACACTTCAACTATGACAGACAAAATCACATTGTAGGATTTTTAATGAATTTATTTGCAAATTATGGTGAAAAATAAGTATTTGGTCAATAACAAAAGTTTATCTCAATACTTTGTTATATACCCTTTGTTGGCAATGACAGATGTCAAACGTTTTCTGTAAGTCTTCACAAGGTTTTCACACACTGTTGCTGGTATTTTGGCCCATTCCTCCATGCAGATCTCCTTTAGAGCAGTGATGTTTTGGGGCTGTTGCTGGGCAACACGGACTTTCAACTCCCTGCAAAGATTTTCTATGGGGTTGAGATCTGGAGACTGGCTAGGCCACTCCAGGACCTTGAAATGCTTCTTACGAAGCCACTCCTTCGTTGCCCGGGCGGTGTGTTTGGGATCATTGTCATGCTGAAAGACCCAGCCATGTTTCATCTTCAATGCCCTTGCTGATGGAAGGAGGTTTTCACTCAAAATCTCACGATACATGGCCCCATTCAATCTTTCCTTTACACGGATCAGTCGTCCTGGTCCCTTTGCAGAAAAACAGCCCCAAAGCATGATGTTTCCACCCCCATGCTCTACAGTAGGTATGGTGTTCTTTGGATGCAACTCAGCATTCTTTGTCCTCCAAACACAACGAGTTGAGTTTTTACCAAAAAATTATATTTTGGTCTGACCAAATGACATTCTCCCAATCTTGTTCTGGATCATCCAAATGCTCTCTAGCAAACTTCAGACGGGCCTGGACATATACTGGCTTAAGCAGGGGGATACGTCTGGCACTGCAGGATTTGAGTCCCTGGCAGTGTAGTGTGTTACTGATGGTAGGCTTTGTTACTTTGGTCCCAGCTCTCTGCAGGTCATTCACTAGGTCCCCCCGTGTGGTTCAGGGATTTTTGCTCACCGTTCTTGTGATAGTTTTGACCCCACAGGGTGAGATCTTGCGTGGAGCCCCAGATCGAGGGAGATTATCAGTGGTCTTGTATGTCTTCCATTTCCTAATAATTGCTCCCACAGTTGATTTCTTCAAACCAAGCTGCTTATCTTTTGCAGATTCAGTCTTCCCAGCCTGGTGCAGGTCTACAATTTTGTTTCTGGTGTCCTTTGACAGCTCTTTGGTCTTGGCCATAGTGGAGTTTGGAGTGTGACTGTTTGAGGTTGTGGACAGGTGTCTTTTCAACTGATAACAAGTTCAAACAGGTGCCATTAATACAGGTAACGAGTGGAGGACAGAGGAGACTCTTGAAGAAGTTGTTACAGGTCTGTGAGAGCCAGAAATCTTGCTTGTTTGTAGGTGACCAAATACTTATTTTCCACCATAATTTGCAAATAAATTCATTAAAAATCCTACAATGTGATTTTCTGGATTTTTTTTTCTTCTCATTTTGTCTGTCATAGTTGAAGTGTACATATGATGAAAATTACAGGCCTCTCTCATCTTTTTAAGTGGGAGAACTTGCACAATTGGTGGCTGACTAAATACTTTTTTGCCCCACTGTATATTTGTTCCTTGTTTTAGTGCGAGATCAGTAGAGTTGTTGAGGCTAGAGCACATCTGTTAACAATTTAATAGAAGGAAAACATGAGGCATGAAGGAGTATAAAGCACTCATGTGCAGAACATGAGTCATGAATATGAAAAAACATTAGAAGAAAAAACAGCAACAATGTTGTAACACACATGTTGGATTGGTTTAGTGCTTACTTCATGGCTAGGATGTTCAAAGCAGGCCCATCAACATCTAATGAAGAGTCACTGATCACTCAAAATAGTTTGTATGCTTTTATCAGAAATATTTAGACATGATTTTAAGATGATTGATCTCAGTCACTTAAACTATTTTCTTACTTCAGATTGTAGCGCTCTTCACTGGCGGAAGGGCAGAAAGAGACAACTACAGGAAACCTGAGGAGGACGTTAATTTCCAAACATTGCAAATATACACTGAGTGTAAAAAACATTAAGTACACCTTCTTAATATTTAGTTGCACCCCGTCCATTTTTGCCCTCAGAACAGCCTCAATTCATTAGAGCTTGTTGACTCCAATGCTTCCCACATTTGTGTCAAGTTGGCTGGATGTCCTTTGGGTGGTGAACCATTCTTGATACTCACAAGAAACTGTTGAGCGTGAAAAACCCAGCAGCGTTGTAGTTCTTGACACAAACCAGTCCACCTGGCACCTACCACCATACCCTGTTCAAAGGCACTTAAATATTTTGTCTTGTCCATTCACACTCTGAATGGCACACATACACAATCAATGTCTCAATTGTCTCAAGGCTTAATCATTCTTTAACCTGTCTCCCCCCCTTCATTTGCACTAATTGAAGTGGGTTTAGCTAACACGTGACATCGATAAGGGATCATAGCTTTCACCTGGATTCACCTGTTCAGTCTATGTCATGGAAAGAGCAGGTGTTCATAAAGTTTTGTACACTCAGTGTATGTCCAATGTTGCAGTTGAGCTGTATGTCATACCCCTCCCGTGTGAAGTTCTGATGTTGTTGCAACAACAATATGCCCTGAAAACTATTACCAACGGTATGCAACCCAAACTTCATCTGTTGCTATGGATGCCACAGTAAATACATTCCCTGTGGACTTTGCAGCTTTATCCACACACTGTTATTGTCACAGCTTGCCTACAGTTTTGTTTACTTATCATTCTTTGCCTCCTATGTTGTATAGTACTTTGAAAGAGATATTTTATAGTTTTCATATGCGTACTTATAATATATTGTCTGCTGATGTTTATGTTCTGTGTTTTGACAGTTGTATGGTATAGCGCAGGTGGCTATGCTCAAGCAGAGAGCTACAGAGTATGGCATTTCTATACCTTTTTTTGCAATCTGGGAACACTTGTTGGTGACAGGTATTAGCAACTGTTGCCAATATATTCAAAAATAATAACAGAACACAATTATAGCTACTTTCAGGACTGTTGTCGTTTTCTTTTGCTCAGTTTTAAAAAGAGCATGGCGCTTGCTATGTCAGGATAGTGGGTTTGATTCCCAGGACCACCCATACTTAAAATGTATGCACACATGACTGTAAGTCACTTTGGATAAAAACGTCCGCTAAATGGCATATACTGAACAAAAGTATAAACGCAACATGCAACATGGAATAACTGGGTCATTTTCAGCTTCCAGGAATTGTGTACAGATCCTTGCGACATGGGGCAGTGCATTATCATGCTGAAACATGAGATGATGGCGGCGGGTGAATAGCACGACAATGGGCCTCAGGGTCTCGTCACGGGATCTCTGTGCATTCAAATTGCCATAGATAAAATGCAATTCTGTCCATATTTTATGCCTGCCCATACCCTAATCCCACCGCCACCATGGGGCACTCTGTTCACAACTTTGACATCAGCAAACCGCTCGCCCACACAACCCCATACACGTGGTCTGCGGTTGTGAGGCCAGTTGGACATACTGCCAAATTCTCTAAAATGACGTTGGAGGTGGCTTATGGTAGAGAAATTAACATTAAATTCTCTGGCCACAGCTCTGGTGCACATTCCTGCAGTCAGTATGTCAATTGCACACTCACCTTTTATTGTCCCCACCACAAGGTGCACCTGTGTAATGACCATGCTGTTTAATCAGCTTCTTGATATGCCACACCTGTCAGGTGGATGGACTTTCAGGGAAAAGGAGAAATGCTCACTAACAGGGATGTAAACACATTTGTGCACAAAATCTGAGAGAAATAAGCTTTTTGTGCGTATGGAAAATGTATGGGATCTTTTAATTCAGCTCGTGAAACATGGGACCAACACTTTACATGTTGCGTTAATATTATTATTATTATTTTTTTAAATTTATTTTTATTTCACCTTTATTTAACCAGGTAGGCTAGTTGAGAACAAGTTCTCATTTGCAACTGCGACCTGGCCAAGATAAAGCATAGCAGTGTGAACAGACAACACAGAGTTACACATGGAGTAAACAATTAACAAGTCAATAACACAGTAGAAAAAAAAGGGGAGTCTATATACATTGTGTGCAAAAGGCATGAGGAGGTAGGCGAATAATTACAATTTTGCAGATTAATAACACTGGAGTGATAAATTATCAGATGGTCATGTACAGGTAGAGATATTGGTGTGCAAAAGAGCAGAAAAGTAAATAAATAAAAACAGTATGGTGATGAGGTAGGTAAAAATGGGTGGGCTATTTACCGATAGACTATGTACAGCTGCAGCGATCGGTTAACTGCTCAGACAGCAGATGTTTGAAGTTGGTGAGGGAGATAAAAGTCTCCAACTTCAGCGATTTTTGCAATTCGTTCCAGTCACAGGCAGCAGAGAACTGGAATGAAAGGCGGCCAAATGAGGTGTTGGCTTTAGGGATGATCAGTGAGATACACCTGCTGGAGCGCGTGCTACGGATGGGTGTTGCCATCGTGACCAGTGAACTGAGATAAGGCGGAGCTTTACCTAGCATGGACTTGTAGATGACCTGGAGCCAGTGGGTCTGGCGACGAATATGTAGCGAGGGCCAGCCGACTAGAGCATACAAGTCGCAGTGGTGGGTGGTATAAGGTGCTTTAGTGACAAAACGGATGGCACTGTGATAAACTGCATCCAGTTTGCTGAGTAGAGTGTTGGAAGCAATTTTGTAGATGATATCGCCGAAGTCGAGGATCGGTAGGATAGTCAGTTTTACAAGGTAAGTTTGGCGGCGTGAGTGAAGGAGGCTTTGTTGCGGAATAGAAAGCCGATTCTTGATTTGATTTTCGATTGGAGATGTTTGATATGAGTCTGGAAGGAGAGTTTACAGTCTAGCCAGACACCTAGGTACTTATAGATGTCCACATATTCAAGGTCGGAACCATCCAGGGTGGTGATGCTGGTCAGGCATGCGGGTGCAGGCAGCGAACGGTTGAAAAGCATGCATTTGGTTTTACTAGCGTTTAAGAGCAGTTGGAGGCCACGGAAGGAGTGTTGTATGGCATTGAAGCTCGTTTGGAGGTGAGATAGCACAGTGTCCAAGGACGGGCCGGAAGTATATAGAATGGTGTCGTCTGCGTAGAGGTGGATCAGGGAATCACCCGCAGCAAGAGCAACATCATTGATATATACAGAGAAAAGAGTCGGCCCGAGGATTGAACCCTGTGGCACCCCCATAGAGACTGCCAGAGGACCGGACAGCATGCCCTCCGATTTGACACACTGAACTCTGTCTGCAAAGTAATTGGTGAACCAGGCAAGGCAGTCATCCGAAAAACCGAGGCTACTGAGTCTGCCGAAAAGAATATGGTGATTGACAGAGTCAAACGCCTTGGCAAGGTCGATGAAGACGGCTGCACAGTACTGTCTTTTATCGATGGCGGTTATGATATCGTTTAGTACCTTGAGCGTGGCTGAGGTGCACCCGTGACCGGCTCGGAAACCCGATTGCACAGCGGAGAAGGTATGGTGGGATTCGAGATGGTCAGTGACCTGTTTGTTGACTTGGCTTTCGAAGACCTTAGATAGGCAGGGCAGGATGGATATAGGTCTGTAACAGTTTGGGTCCAGGGTGTCTCCCCCTTTGAAGAGGGGGATGACTGCGGCAGCTTTCCAATCCTTGGGGATCTCAGACGATATGAAAGAGAGGTTGAACAGGCTGGTAATAGGGGTTGCGACAATGGCGGCGGATAGTTTCAGAAATAGAGGGTCCAGATTGTCAAGCCCAGCTGATTTGTACGGGTCCAGGTTTTGCAGCTCTTTCAGAACATCTGCTATCTGGATTTGGGTAAAGGAGAACCTGGAGAGGCTTGGGCAAGTAGCTGCGGGGGGTGCGGAGCTGTTGGCTGAGGTTGGAGTAGCCAGGCGGAAGGCATGGCCAGCTGTTGAGAAATGCTTGTTGAAGTTTTCGATAATCATGGATTTATCGGTGGTGACCGTGTTACCTAGCCTCAGTGCAGTGGGCAGCTGGGAGGAGGTGCTCTTGTTCTCCATGGACTTCACAGTGTCCCAGAACTTTTTGGAGTTGGAGCTACAGGATGCAAACTTCTGCCTGAAGAAGCTGGCCTTAGCTTTCCTGACTGACTGCGTGTATTGGTTCCTGACTTCCCTGAACAGTTGCATATCGCGGGGACTATTCGATGCTATTGCAGTCCGCCACAGGATATTTTTGTGCTGGTCGAGGGCAGTCAGGTCTGGAGTGAACCAAGGGCTGTATCTGTTCTTAGTTCTGCATTTTTTGAACGGAGCATGCTTATCTAAAATGGTGAGGAAGTTACTTTTAAAGAATGACCAGGCATCCTCAACTGACGGGATGAGGTCAATGTCCTTCCAGGATACCCGGGCCAGGTCGATTAGAAAGGCCTGCTCACAGAAGTGTTTTAGGGAGCGTTTGACAGTGATGAGGGGTGGTCGTTTGACAGCGGCTCCGTAGCGGATACAGGCAATGAGGCAGTGATCGCTGAGATCCTGGTTGAAGACAGCAGAGGTGTATTTGGAGGGCCAGTTGGTCAGGATGACGTCTATGAGGGTGCCCTTGTTTACAGATTTAAGGTTGTACCTGGTGGGTTCCTTGATGATTTGTGTGAGATTGAGGGCATCTATCTTAGATTGTAGGACTGCCGAGGTGTTAAGCATATCCCAGTTTAGGTCACCTAACAGAACAAACTCTGAAGCTAGATGGGGGGCGATCAATTCACAAATGGTGTCCAGGGCACAGCTGGGAGCTGAGGGGGTCGGTAGCAGGCGGCAACAGTGAGAGACTTATTTCTGGAGAGAGTAATTTTCAAAATTAGTAGTTCGAACTGTTTGGGTATGGACCTGGAAAGTATGACATTACTTTGCAGGCTCTCTCTGCAGTAAACTGCAACTCCTCCCCCTTTGGCAGTTCTATCTTGACGGAAGATGTTATAGTTGGGTATAGAAATCTCAGAATTTTTGGTGGCCTTCCTGAGCCAGGATTCAGACACGGCAAGGACATCAGGGTTAGCAGAGTGTGCTAAAGCAGTGAGTAAAACAAACTTAGGGAGGAGGCTTCTGATGTTGACATGCATGAAACCAAGGCTTTTTCGATCACAGAAGTCAACAAATGAGGGTGCCTGGGTACATGCAGGGCCTGGGTTTACCTCCACATCACCCGCGGAACAGAGGAGGAGTAGAATGAGGGTGCGGCTAAAGGCTATCAAAACTGGTCGCCTAGAGCGTTGGGAACGGAGAATAAAAGGAGCAGATTTCTGGGCATGGTAGAATATATTCAGGGCATAATGCGCAGACAGGGGTATGGTGGGGTGCGGGTACAGCGGAGGTAAGCCCAGGCACTGGGTGATGATGAGAGAGGTTGTATCTCTGGACATGCTGGTTGTAATGGGTGAGGTCACCGCATGTGTGGGAGGTGGGACAAAGGAGGTATCAGGGGTATGAAGAGTGGAACTAGGGGCTCCATTGTTAACTAAAACAATGATAACTAACCTGAACAACAGTATACAGTATATTATAGTGAATGTCGTTGACATTTTAAGCAATTATGATATTTCTTTGTTCTATGTTTTTATAATTGATTTAAGATATTTTGCTGACTTGAGGCTTTGTCAGTGAATTCCAACAATGTCCAGCCACTCATGGTTTTTTCACTGTTTATTGATGCTGAAATAAAGCTATTTGTGCAATCTATTCACAGGTTCAACATGTTGAGAGTTAGGACATGCTGCATTTCTTGTATGGTTACATTAAAATAAAGAGTTTTTATATACACAAGACAGTGTCAAGTTATTTATTTGGAAAGCTATTCATATAATATGTGACAGCCATTGTGAAAAATACATGCCATTGACCATCTGGACATTGTGTTCTCTTTTTTATGTTTAAAAATAAGTTTAATATCTCCGACATAACTATGTTTGGGCCATGTATTTAAAAAAAAACATTGGATACATTTCAGTTATTTAGAAACATTGCAAAACTCCACTGCATAAAGTTATTCCCACTGTCGTGTCTTTGGCTATGCCGGATTAAGTGATATGACATGCTATTCTATAAAATAATTTCTCCGTAATTAATGTTACCTGATTGAGCTAATCATGTAAATGTAATTAACTAGAGAGTCAGGGCACCATGAAATAATATTTATAGAGCTGTTATCTTCTGAATAAACTCTTAAAGACCAAGTAATATTTTACATCAATAGCAGTCAATATTAATCGTCATCCTAATTCAGTTTCATCTAAAAGTTGTTATCTGCACGAAACCTGGCTAACAAGTTGAATCAGCGATACAAAATTGGGTTTAATTATTTATTTACTAAATACCTAACTAATCACACAGAATTACACATACACATAATTAAATCATAACTTGATCACAAATTACGTCATAAAGGAAAACGTCCCTAGCGAGCAGAACCGTTATGACAGCTTGTTACACAAAAGAAAAGGGTTTGAGTGAAAGAGCGGGAAGACTGAGGAACAAAGGGCGAAGCTGTGCTATCGTAAAAATACAGTATCTTATGCATTCTAAATTACCGCCCATTTGGAAAAGGAAAATGCAATAAATATTTACTCTGAGCTGCGCTTCGGTAGATTGGTGGTAGATGGAAGGCCGTGTTGCCCAACCGAGTCCTTTGTCCTTTGAAGAATGTCTCTGGTGGTCAATTGGATACGTTGTAGTAACGTCGGTGTGTGATAGACGGGATACTCTGTCTGTTCCTTCCTAACCCTCGTTTGCAGCGGCTGTTGCTAACTCAACGGCTAGGAGGTATTACTTCTGTAGTGAATAAGAGTTAAAAGTTCATACCATTCGCAACCAAAGCTCACGCTGATGTTGGCTTCGTTCTGTAGTTATTATCTGAACCATTCTGACATCGGACCGTCGTCCTCAAATCCTCGTAACAGGAGGTTATATTGTCGTCAAGGCTTTATATAGGAAGGGAGAGGAGGGCGTGTTTTAAAAGTTTTATAGCCCATGTCCCTCCACAGGGGCGGGCCACTGATTGAGCAGAGCCCTACCTTATGAAAACCCAAATCTCACATTATAGAAGCTAAAATCACATTTCATCCCATCACGAATAATTTCATATTCAAAAATTTAAATTGAACAACAATTCCATGTGAATCCGATAACTCTGATGTGTAGACTTTCCACTGTAGAGTTTATGTCATCTTATCATTGATGAGAATATCTCAGATGACAACCGAACTGACATCATATTCATTAAGTACCACCGCATATGTTCAATTGGTCGGATTACCAGAATAGAGTTCATTTCCCCCCACCTTCTGAAGTACCCAGAATCTCTATGTTAACCAAGGGGTTTGCAAATGTAACATCAGTAGGGTAGAGAGAGGAAATATAGGTATTTATGACTGTCATAAATTACCCCCAGGCTAATGTCATGACACCACTGAGCACTTCACATTTTATCTCAATAGTCAGGTTTACATTTCCACCAATATCCTGTTAAAGTATTCTGTTTTTGAGTTGACATACAGTGCCTTGCGAAAGTATTTGGCCCCCTTGAACTTAAAGATATAACATAAAGATATAAAACTGTATTTTTTGTGAAGAATCATCAACAGTTTTCAGTTCTTTCCACAGATTCTCGATTGGATTCAGGTCTGGACTTTGACTTGGCCATTCTAACACCTGGATATGTTTATTTTTGAACCATTCCATTGTAGATTTTGCTTTATGTTTTGGATCATTGTCTTGTTGGAAGACAAATCTCCGTCCCAGTCTCAGGTCTTTTGCAGACTCCATCAGGTTTTCTTCCAGAATGGTCCTGTATTTGGCTCCATCCATCTTCCCATCAATTTTAACCATCTTCCCTGTCCCTGCTGAAGAAAAGCAGGCCCAAACCATGATTCTGCCACCACCATGTTTGACAGTGGGGATGGTGTGTTCAGGGTGATGGCTGTGTTGCTTTTACGCCAAACATAACGTTTTGCATTGTTGCCAAAAAGTTCAATTTTGGTTTCATCTGACCAGAGCACCTTCTTCCACATGTTTGGTGTGTCTCCCAGGTGGCTTGTGTCAAACTTTAAATTACACTTTTTATGGATCAAATCAAATCAAATCAAATTTATTTATATAGCCCTTCGTACATCAGCTGATATCTCAAAGTGCTGTACAGAAACCCAGCCTAAAACCCCAAACAGCAAGCAATGCAGGTGTAGAAGCACGGTGGCTAGGAAAAACTCCCTAGAAAGGCCAAAACCTAGGAAGAAACCTAGAGAGGAACCAGGCTATGTGGGGTGGCCAGTCCTCTTCTGGCTGTGCCGGGTGGAGATTATAACAGAACATGGCCAAGATGTTCAAATGTTCATAAATGACCAGCATGGTCGAATAATAATAAGGCAGAACAGTTGAAACTGGAGCAGCAGCACAGTCAGGTGGAAGTTGAAACTGGAGCAGCAGCATGGCCAGGTGGACTGGGGACAGCAAGGAGTCATCATGTCAGGTAGTCCTGGGGCGTGGTCCTAGGGCTCAGGTCAGTTGAAACTGGAACAGCAGCATGGCCAGGTGGACTGGGGACAGCAAGGAGTCATCATGTCAGGTAGTCCTGGAGCTCAGGTCCTAGGGCTCGGGTCCTCCGAGAGAGAGAAAGAAAGAGAGAAGGAGAGAATTAGAGAACGCACACTTAGATTCACACAGGACACCGAATAGGACAGGAGAAGTACTCCAGATATAACAAACTGACCCCAGCCCCCCGACACATAAACTACTGCAGCATAAATACTGGAGGCTGAGACAGGAGGGGTCAGGAGACACTGTGGCCCCATCCGAGGTCACCCCCGGACAGGGCCAAACAGGAAGGATATAACCCCACCCACTTTGCCAAAGCACAGCCCCCACACCACTAGAGGGATATCTTCAACCACCAACTTACCATCCTGAGACAAGGCTGAGTATAGCCCACAAAGATCTCCACCACGGCACAACCCAAGGGGGGGGCGCCAACCCAGACAGGATGACCACAACAGTGAATCAACCCACTCAGGTGACGCACCCCCTCCAGGGACGGCATGAGAGAGCCCCAGTAAGCCAGTGACCCAGCCCCTGTAATAGGGTTAGAGGCAGAGAATCCCAGTGGAAAGAGGGGAACCGGCCAGGCAGAGACAGCAAGGGCGGTTCGTTGCTCCAGAGCCTTTCCGTTCACCTTCCCACTCCTGGGCCAGACTACACTGAATCATATGACCCACTGAAGAGATGAGTCTTCAGTAAAGACTTAAAGGTTGAGACCGAGTTTGCGTCTCTGACATGGGTAGGCAGACCGTTCCATAAAAATGGAGCTCTATAGGAGAAAGCCCTGCCTCCAGCTGTTTGCTTAGAAATTCTAGGGACAATTAGGAGGCCTGCGTCTTGTGACCGTAGCGTACGTGTAGGTATGTACGGCAGGACCAAATCAGAGAGATAGGTAGGAGCAAGCCCATGTAATGCTTTGTAGGTTAGCAGTAAAACCTTGAAATCAGCCCTTGCTTTGACAGGAAGCCAGTGTAGAGAGGCTAGCACTGGAGTAATATGATCAAATTTTTTGGTTCTAGTCAGGATTCTAGCAGCCGTATTTAGCACTAACTGAAGTTTATTTAGTGCTTTATCCGGGTAGCCGGAAAATAGAGCATTGCAGTAGTCTAACCTAGAAGTGACAAAAGCATGGATAAATTTTTCTGCATCATTTTTGGACAGAAAGTTTCTGATTTTTGCAATGTTACGTAGATGGAAAAAAGATGTCCTTGAAATGGTCTTGATATGTTCTTCAAAAGAGAGATCAGGGTCCAGAGTAACGCCGAGGTCCTTCACAGTTTTATTTGAGACGACTGTACAACCATTAAGATTAATTGTCAGATTCAACAGAATATCTCTTTGTTTCTTGGGACCTAGAACAAGCATCTCTGTTTTGTCCGAGTTTAAGAGTAGAAAGTTTGCAGCCATCCACTTCCTTATGTCTGAAACACATGCTTCTAGCGAGGGCAATTTTGGGGCTTCACCATGTTTCATTGAAATGTACAGCTGTGTGTCATCCGCATAGCAGTGAAAGTTTACATTATGTTTTCGAATAACATCCCCAAGAGGTAAAATATATAGTGAGAACAATAGTGGTCCTAAAACGGAACCTTGAGGAACACCGAAATTTACAGTTGATTTGTCAGAGGACAAACCATTCACAGAGACAAACTGATATCTTTCCGACAGATAAGATCTAAACCAGGCCAGAACTTGTCCGTGTAGACCAATTTGGGTTTCCAATCTCTCCAAAAGAATGTGGTGATCGATGGTATCAAAAGCGGCACTAAGGTCTAGGAGCACGAGGACAGATGCAGAGCCTCGGTCCGATGCCATTAAAATATCTTTAAGAAATGGCTTTCTTCTTGCCACTCTTCCATAAAGGCCAGATTTGTGCAATATACGACTGATTGTTGTCCTATGGACAGAGTCTCCCACCTCAGCTGTAGATCTCTGCAGTTCATCCAGAGTTATCATGGGCCTCTTGGCTGCATCTCTGATCAGTTTAGAGGGACGGCCAGGTCTTGGTAGATTTGCAGTGGTCTGATACTCCTTCCATTTCAATATTATCGCTTGCACAGTGCTCCTTGGGATGTTTAAAGCTTGGGAAATCTTTTTGTATCCAAATCCGGCTTTAAACTTCTTCACAACAGTATCTCGGACCTGCCTGGTGTGTTCCTTGTTCTTCATGATGCTCTCTGCACTTTTAACGGACCTCTGAGACTATCACAGTGCAGGTGCATTTATACGGAGACTTGATTACACACAGGTGGATTGTATTTATCATCATTAGTCATTTAGGTCAACATTGGATCATTCAGAGATCCTCACTGAACTTCTGGAGAGAGTTTGCTGCACTGAAAGTAAAGGGGCTGAATAATTTTGCAAGCCCAATTTTTCAGTTTTTGATTTGTTAAAAAAGTTTGAAATATCCAATAAATGTCGTTCCACTTCATGATTGTGTCCCACTTGTTGTTGATTCTTCACAAAAAAATACAGTTTTATATCTTTATGTTTGAAGCCTGAAATGTGGCAAAAGGTCGCAAAGTTCAAGGGGGCCGAATACTTTCGCAAGGCACTGTATAAACATCATATCCTGTTTACAATAACCTGAAAAAGTTTGTATCCCAGTTATGAGAAACTCGGATAAGATGCTTGGGATATGCTGATTTTAGACAGGATACTGTGGCATGTAAACATCTAATCCCGTTTGCTGCTGTTTTTAGCGGTGTCTGCACAGGCTCAGTTTCGCATATCATGAGTGTTGTGTGATGTTTTCTTCTGATTGTCAAACAAATCACTTTAAAAGTAGGCTATCTACGCAGTTCAATCCACCATAATTCCATAATAATTTATTTTGCTGATACTCCAAACTGGACCTTATAGCCTACTGGCTACTTTCACCCCTAATTTAGACAACTTTCTGCTAATAATTTCTGATATTTGGTAGGCCATATTATAATTTCTGACGTTTGTTAGGCCATTTGTTTGTCAACTGTAGTTTAGATAATGCAGCTTTTCTTCTGATATTGGCTTTATAATGGTTTCTTCTTCTTTGTGTTGAGTTTAGTAACATAATTTCTCAATTGCAAAGTGGGCAAATTTAGGCAAATTTTGTCTAAAGGAACAGTGAGACATTGTGTTCATGCATACAAAAACAAACAATGAAAGACACGCATTTTAAGTTAACATTTTATAATGGTATTGTGGGAGAGGTGGAAAATTATTGTTATCGATCAATAATGACAAACCTCCTGGCTTTGACAACTTAGATTTTTTAGCTAATGAGGGTGCTAGCTGACTCTATGGCCACTCCTATCTGTCATATATTTAAGGAAGGTGTTTGTCCTCAAGCCTGGAGGGAAGCCAAAGTCATTCTGCTACCCAAGAGTGGTAAAGCGGCCTTTATTGGTTCTAACAGCATCCATATCAGCTTGCTACCAGCTCATAGCAAACTGTTGGAAAAAATGGTGTTTGACCAAATACAATGCTATTTCTCTTCAAACAAATTGACAACAGACTTTCAGCATTCTTATAAAGGCACTCAACATGTACTGCACTGACACAAATGATTGATGATTGGTTGAAATAAATTGATAATAAGGAGATTGTGGGAGCTGTACTGTTAGATTTTAGTGCAACCTTGGATGGTTATTGCAGTAATGGTTATTACTGCATTGTCGGAACTAGAAGCACAAGCATTTCGCTACACTCGCATTAACATCTGCTAACCATGTGTATGTGACAAATAAAAATTGATTTGATTTGATTTGATATTATTGACCATTACCTGTTGTTGAGAAAACATATGTTTTTTTGCTTTTCAACCTCTACCATATTGTGGATTCAGAGCTATCTATCTAATAGAACTCAGAGGGGTTTCTTTAATGGAAGCCTATCTAATGTCAAAAATGTAGGGTGTGGTGTACCACAGGGCAGCTCTCTAGGCCCTCTACTTTTTCTATTTTACCCTTATTTAACAATGCAAGTCAGTTAAGGACAAATTCTTATTTTCAATGACAGCCTAGGAACAGTGGGTTAACTGCCTTGTTCAGGGGCAGAAAGACAGATTTGTACCTTGTCAGCTCGGGGATTCGATCTTCCAACCTTTCAGTTACGAGTCCAACGCTCTAGCCACTAGGCTACCCTGCCACCCATATGATGTATATTGAACAAGAATGTAAATGCAACATGCTAAAATTTAAATGATTTTACTGAGTTACAGTTAATAAATAAATTAGGCCGTAATCTATGGATTTCACATGACTGGGCCGGGGTGCAGGGCATAGGCCCACCCAGTTGGGCACCAGGCCCACCCACTGGGGAGCCAGGCCCAGCCAATTATACAGAGATTTTTCTGTTTACAGACAGAAACACTCCCCAGTTTCATCAACTGTCCAGGTGGCTGGTCTCAGACGATTCCGCAGGTAAATATGCCAGATGTGGAGGTCCTGGGTTGGCGTGGTTACACATAGTCTGCGGTTGTAAGGCCAGTTGGACGTACTGCCAAATTCTCAAAAACGATATTGAAGGCGGCTTATGGTAAAGAAATTAACATTCAATTATCTGGCAACAGCGCTGGTGGACATTCCTGCAGTCAGCATGCCAATTGCATGCCCGCTCAAAACCTGAGACATCTGTGCCATTGTGTTGTGTGACAAAACTGTGCATTTTAGAGAGAACTTTTATTGTCCCTAGCACAATGATCATGCTGTTAATCAGCTTCTTGATATGCCACACCTGTCAGGTAGGTGGATTATCAGGGCAAAGTATAAATGCTCACTAATAGGGATATAAATACATTTGTGCAAAAAAATTGAGAGTAATAAGCCTTTTGTGTGTATGTAAAATTTCTGGGATCTTTTATTTCATCTTATGAAACATGGGACCAACACTTTGGTTATGAGATTTTGATGAATAATGACTAAATGATGTATCCCTTTAACTTAAAACTATAACTAAACAGAATACTACTATGTTACTGTATGGATGTATGAATCTTATTATAATCATAATACTGAATATAATGTGTGTAATTTTAGTCAAGAATTAGAACAAGTGTAACAGGGTTGGTTATGTTTCCACTTGCCTCTAAAGAAATGTGTATTTAATGTTCAAGCATTCTTATTGGTTAGTTCAACTCTGATGACAATAAGGTGTGTTGTGATTGGCCTTGCAAATCAAATCAAATCAAATTTTATTTGTCACATACACATGGTTAGCAGATGTTAATGCGAGTGTAGCGAAATGCTTGTGCTTCTAGTTCCGACAATGCAGTAATAACGAACAAGTAATCTAACTAACAATTCCAAAAAACTACTGTCTTATACACAGTGTAAGGGGATAAAGAATATGTACATAAGGATATATGAATGAGTGATGGTACAGAGCAGCATAGGCAAGATACAGTAGATGATATCGAGTACAGTATATACATATGAGATGAGTATGTAAACCAAGTGGCATAGTTAAAGTGGCTAGTGATACATGTATTACATAAGGATGCAGTCGATGATATAGAGTACAGTATATACGTATGCATATGAGATGAATAATGTAGGGTAAGTAACATTATATAAGGTAGCATTGTTTAAAGTGGCTAGTGATATATTTACATCATTTTCAATCAATTCCCATTATTAAAGTGGCTGGAGTTGAGTCAGTGTCATTGACAGTGTGTTGGCAGCAGCCACTCCATGTTAGTGGTGGCTGTTTAACAGTCTGATGGCCTTGAGATAGAAGCTGTTTTTCAGTCTCTCGGTCCCAGCTTTGATGCACCTGTACTGACCTCGCCTTCTGGATGACAGCGGGGTGAACAGGCAGTGGCTCGGGTGGTTGATGTCCTTGATGATCTTTATGGCCTTCCTGTAGCATCGGGTGGTGTAGGTGTCCTGGAGGGCAGGTAGTTTGCCCCCGGTGATGCGTTGTGCAGACCTCACTACCCTCTGGAGAGCCTTACGGTTGAGGGTGGTGCAGTTGCCATACCAGGCGGTGATACAGCCCGCCCGGATGCTCTCGATTGTGCATCTGTAGAAGTTTGTGAGTGCTTTTGGTGACAAGCCGAATTTCTTCAGCCTCCTGAGGTTGAAGAGGCGCTGCTGCGCCTTCTTCACGATGCTGTCTGTGTGAGTGGACCAATTCAGTTTGTCTGTGATGTGTATGCCGAGGAACTTAAAACTTGCTACCCTCTCCACTACTGTTCCATCGATGTGGATGGGGGTGTTCCCTCTGCTGTTTCCTGAAGTCCACAATCATCTCCTTAGTTTTGTTGACGTTGAGTGTGAGGTTATTTTCCTGACACCACACTCCGAGGGCCCTCACCTCCTCCCTGTAGGCCGTCTCGTCGTTGTTGGTAATCAAGCCTACCACTGTTGTGTCGTCCGCAAACTTGATGATTGAGTTGGAGCGTGCGTGGCCACACAGTCGTGGGTGAACAGGGAGTACAGGAGAGGGCTCAGAACGCACCCTTGTGGGGCCCCAGTGTTGAGGATCAGCGGGGAGGAGATGTTGTTGCCTACCCTCACCACCTGGGGGCGGCCCGTCAGGAAGTCCAGTACCCAGTTGCACAGGGCGGGGTCGAGACCCAGGGTCTCGAGCTTGATGATGAGCTTGGAGGGTACTATGGTGTTGAATGCCGAGCTGTAGTCGATGAACAGCATTCTCACATAGGTATTCCTCTTGTCCAGATGGGTTAGGGCAGTGTGCAGATAGGGGGAGATCGCGAACGTCAGGTCTCCCCAGTATGAAAATGTGATGCAAGGGGTAGGTAATGTTCTGAATACTGTTTTCTATTTTACAATGTGTACAAGTTTGCTGTACGTTACTGATTTATACATGTGTGGGTATATGGTACCTGTTAGGGATTGAGGGGCTTTCTGGGATGTGCTTTGGCATATGATTGCTGTAAATACGTGTGTTAGCTAGCATACACCGATGTAATGGTCACATAAGCCACTGCTAACACAGTTGTCATCATGCTACAGATTTTGCCATCGACAGCCATCAATACCGTTAAGCCCTGCACAACTAACGTGCTGTTTCCCAGTTAACAACATAAATAAATGCTCAACTGGGACCACTGGCAGAAGTGATTTATATTGAGAAAACACAACGCATGGAGAGTACATATACATCTGTTACACTGGTGCCGTGACTCGTCTTCTTGTCTTCGCCGGACGTCACGTGGAGGGATCAGAGAGCCGGCTTCAAGAAGTACTGTGGTTGCTGATGCACGCCAAAGGCCTAGGTTTCGCATTCTGCACAAGTGGAATTATCAAGGGAGCTTCTGGTAGCATGAGTGAGTGTGGAATATAATATACTGTTTATTAGTTGTCTGTGGTGTTGTGATTATTTAGTGATGTAATTGTGCTGTTAAGCTGGTAACCTTCGGAAGCCAATTAACGTGAGGGTGATGCCATTTTCTACCACACGGTGGCGACAACTATTTATTAAGGCGTTTCTTGTTACTTTTCTGTGTTGATTCTTGGTCTTGTTAGACAACTACTACTGAACTTTTATTTTGAGTGCATTATGTTCCAGCTGATTTCATAGAAGTGTTCATATTTATTGTGATAATTTTCATTTATTATTTATTTTTTTGCACTTAATATTTACAACAAAAACTGTATATATGTATATATATATATATATATATGTATGTATATAATTTATTTTAAAAATGGGACGTTTTGGGAGAGGTAGGGGAGTTTTTATGTTTAACCCTTCACCGCCAGTGGGTAGGGGGGCAGCTATTTCTCCAGTTACTTCCACACCTCTGGCCAGGCCAACTACGCAGGCAAGTGTGTGCTTTCCACATGATTTAGAGCTACCTCAACTCAGTGCATTCGAGCCAGTTTCACCTAATCCTAGGAAGGAGGATGTGTCTATGGATTTCCTGGCGGGCATTGTTAAGCAGATAGGGTACTCCATGGGTGAAAATATTGCCTCTTGTTTGGAATCAAAGGTTATGGGAGATGGGGTGGGACAGAAGGTTGATAATGTTGGTGGTACCAAGGTTGGGGCCAGCTCTAGTCTAAATGTAGTGGTGAAAAATGATGTCAGGGAACCAGTGTGTTTCAGGGGGGATGGTTCAGACGAATGCACAGTGCATGAGTGGGAGGAGACCATGTTAGTGTACATGCAGAAGAAGGGCTATGGTGGGCAGGAGAGGTCAGATGACGTTTTGGGTAAGCTGATGGGGAGGGCACGTGATGTGGTAAGAGTAAGCCTACGCAGTAACCCAGTTTACTTAAGCCAGGGCCCTAGACTGGTTTTTGACATTCTGAAGCATCACTTTAGCGACACAATTAACTCTGACATGCCCCTAGCTGATGTTTATTCTACGTTGCCAATGGAAGGGGAGACTCCATTTGATTACTGGATCAGACTGAACAGGGCCATATAGGTGGCAGAGGACTGTTTGAAGAGGCAGAACAAGAAGCTAGACAATCCATCAAGTGTTCTGACTGTCATGTTCATCAAGCACTGTCCAAACCCAGAGCTGTCATTGATATTCATGTGCAAACCATTGCATGAGTGGACGGCCGCAGAGGTCCACGGCAGGCTGGAGGAGTACCAGAGGAAGTGTAAGGCTCCACGTCCCTTGCGGCTGTACCCACTGGTCACCACACTGACGCAAGAAGTAAGTAGGCCAGTGTCGGCTGTTGCAAACTGCCCGGACCCCTTGCAGCAGCCCACAAATGGCTCATCCAAGGCATTGGATCGTGTGATGGGCCTGCTTGAACGGCTCTTGGAGCAGAGGCCACAGCAACCTGTAGGTGGCTATGATAACCGTTTCCAGAGGAGGCCCAGGAGAAGGGAGAACCCGTCTTTGCAATGCAAAGTGTGTGGGGATGCGAATCACAGCACAATGGATCATTGTTATTCTAACCACCTATGCTTCCTCTGTTATGCAGCTGGGCACACTCGTCACACTCGTCGACAAAAAAGTAATTATGCAAAATACACAGAGAGTGGTCCACAACGATGAACTCTTCTATACTAGTGTGTTACTGGAGGATGTTATAGAGGTGAGCGCTATGATTGACAGCGGTTCTATGACATGCACATTGAGCTCAACAGTGGTGCCACGCCTTGAGAAAGCAGGGGTGCTCAAGAGTGGCTCCCTCAGTCCGACTGAAGTGGTGTTGGTTGGCTGCGGGGGGTTGAAGACCAAGCCTGTAGGTGTGTGAATTGAATCTGTCTGTGTATGGCAGCAGTGTCTCTGTCCCTGTTCTAGTAGTGGATGGCCAACGCGATGAGCTCATCCTAGGCAGCAACGTGATAAAACACCTCATCAGGGAGCTGAAGACGACCGTTGACTTCTGGGAGAAGATGTCATCATCTGAACACAATGGAGATGACAAACTGTTCCGTCTGCTGGCTAATGTAGAGAGATGGAAAGGGACAGAAGTGCCGGAAAGAGTGGGCACGGTAAGGCTGACGGGGGGTCACATTGGAGCCCATGCAGGAACATTTAGTCTGGGGCCGGTTGTGTACGCCTCAAAATGTATCCGCGGGCAGTGCAGTCGTTATTGAGCCTACGAGGGCACGCTCAAGACCGAAAAACATTCTAGTGGGGAGAACAGTAGCAACATTGTGGAGCGATGGCTGGGTCCCTGTCAAAGTTATCAATCCCTCACCAAAGCCGATAACAGTGAGACACAATGCCAAGATAGCGGACGTTTTTCCTTGCATGGCATTAGAGGACTTTGACACTGACTACATAGATGGGCCCACTGCCGAACCGGTCCCCCTGGTGCAGCAGGTACACAAGATGGATGACAATCAAGACTTTGACAATGGTAGTGGAGATAGCTTGACCGTTGACAGTGCCGTAAAACCGCACAGAGTGACAAGTGAGATGTTGCACGAGTTAGGGCTAGGTGACATTGACATTGAGTCCACTCAGTTGTCGCAACAGTGTAAGGCCAGGCTAGTTCAGCTAATAGCCCGCTATGAGTGTACCTTCTCCCGGAACAAACTAGATTGCGGGAAGGCTACTGGATATGTCCATCGCATCAGACTCAGTGACACTAAGCCTTTTAGGCTACCTTACCGTAGGCTCTCCCCTAACCATTATGACAAGCTCAGGCAGGCCTTGGATGAGATGGAAGAGCGAGAGATAATCAGGAAATCCAGGAGTGAGTATGCCTCCCCGCTTGTGCTGGTCCGGAAGAAGTCTGGCGATCTGAGATTGTGTACAGACTTCTGATGGCTCAATGCTCGCACTGTAAAGGATGCTCACCCTCTACCTCACCAAGCTGATGCTCTGGCGGCCCTGGGTGGCAATGCCTTCTTCTCTACAATGGATTTGACCTCAGGCTACTACAATGTGGAGGTACATGAAGAAGACAAGAAGTTTACAGCCTTCACTTCTCCTTTTGGGTTATATGAATATAACTGTCTTCCACAAGGACTATGCAACAGCCCAGCTACATTCATGAGGATGATGTTGAGCATTTTTGGGGATCAACATTTTTCTAGCCTTCTATGCTACCTGGACGATGTGCTGGTTTTTGCCCCGACTGAAGAACTTGGATTGCAACGCTTGGAGTCTCAAGGCCCATAATCTGAAACTGTCTCCAAAGAAATGCCATTTCATGAAGAGGTCAGTGCGGTTCTTGGGACATGTCATCAGTGAAGGAGGTGTGGCCACAGACCCAGAAAAAGTGGAGGCTATTGCAGGGATGACAGAGAAGGATCTCATGGAGGATAACACGGACGTGCCCTCCCAGGGGAAGATTCGGTCCTTTCTCGGAATGATAGTCTATTACCAGCAGTTCATTGAGGGGTGCTCCACCATCGCTAAGCCGCTGCATGGGCTGACAACTGGGACGAAGGCACCACGCCATGGGAAAGGCAAGAGGAAAAGAGGAATACATAGAAAACTCACAGCAGCAGACTGGACTGGTGAGTACAAACATGCCTTTAGTCAGTTGAAACAAGCTCTCCTCCATCAGGTCATGCTAGCCCACCCTGATTTTAGTAGACCTTTCTTGCTGTCTGTAGATGCATCTAGTAATGGATTAGGTGCTGTCTTCTCCCAAGTGCCAGAGGATGGGTCTGCAGCCAGGCCCGTAGCATTCACTAGCAAATCTCTTACTTATGCACAGTCAAAGTATCCTGCCCATAGGTTACAATTTTTTGCTTTACGCTGGGCCGTCTGTGAGAAGTTTAGTAATTGGCTAAGGGGCAAGCCTTTTACTGTATGGACAGACAACAACCCATTAACGTACATTCTGTCCAAGCCCAAATTGGACGCCTGTGAACAGAGAGTTGCTAAACTCGCTCCATTCGAGTTTGACATAAAGTACATCCCCGGTCCCAAAAATGTCATTGCTGATGCACTCAGTAGACAGCCATTTATGCAGCCGAGCGCTCTCCACCGTATCACAAGGGTTCCATACAAGGCCTTGCTGGAAGAAGCTGCGGGAGTACATGCTGAGAAGGTGCAAGATGTGTTCCGCTGGTCGAACCACCCATTCGACCTCGAAAGCTGCTCACCGTCAATTGAGGCAGATGCCTGTGAAATTGTCATGGACTGCCAAACTACCTCCTATCCTTCTCCTGGTTCTCTGTCAAAGGAAGCGGTGTCAGCAGTCCTGAGGTCGCAAGAGGAGGCTGGTCTACAGAACTGTGCGCTGCTACTGCCTCAGCTCACTCAGTCACTGGTGCCATCTGAGATGTCAGATGTGAGAGTGCTGTCCCGTGACGACCTGATATCAAAGCAGCGCCAGGATGATGCACTCTCCAGAGTTGTCTTCTACGTGGAAAGGGGACGTAGACCTTCTAGGAGTGAACGTGGCCATGAACCAATCGAGGCTCTGTGGATTCTGAAGACCTGGGAGAAGCTCACTCTGAAAATGGGTGTATTACATCGCGTTACCAAAAGTTTGCTGTCAAAGAAGAAGACGTACCAGTACGTACTACCCACCTCCATGAGGGCGACAGTTTTGAAGGGTGTCCACGATGAAGCCCGGTCATCAGGGGCAACAGCGGACGTTGTACTTGACAAGACAGAGGTTCTTCTGGCATGGTCTGGAGTCGGATGTGAGAGAGTATGTCAAGACCTGCAAGAGATGTGTGTTCAGTAAGGCCCCCGAGCCAGAGGCCAGAGCTCCACTGGAGAACATCATCACGACTGAGCCCCTCGAGTTGGTGTGTGTGGACCTCTGGTCTGCTGAAGACTCCAACAACAAGTCATTGGATGTTCTGGTCGTCACTGATCATTTTACTAAGATGGCCCATGCCTTCTTGTGTCCGAACCAATCAGCTAAAGCAGTGGTCCTTCAGCTGTGGAACCATATCTTCTGTGTGTATGGTTTTCCTCGTCGTCTCCACTCTGACCAAGGGGCCAACTTTGAAAGTAAATTGATTGCTGTGTTGTTGAGTGCTGCAGGAGTCCAGAAGTTGCACACAACTCCCTACCATCCAATGGGGAACGGGGGAGTCGAAAGGTTCAATAGAACGCTGGGAAACATGATCAGGGCTTTACCTACGAGAGCGAAGCACAGGTGGCCCCAGAATATGAAGTCGTTGACTTTCGCCTACAACTGTACAGTCCATGAAACCACGGGCCACGCCCCTTTCCAGTTGAAGTTTGGGAGAACCCCACGTCTGCCTGTCGACATGATGTTTGGTACGGTGCTACAAGACTCAGATGTTGTAGACTATGACGAGTACATCAAGTCCCTGACGAGAGACCTGAGGGAGGCCATGGAGACGGTACAGGTGTCGGCAACCAAACAGCTGAAGAGGCATGCGGGCCTCTACAACAGGAAGATCAGAGGAGCTCCAGTGGAGGTCGGTGATCGGGTGCTACTGGCGAATAAGGCTGAACGTGGAAAGAGGAAGCTGGCGGATCGTTGGGAGAACAACCTCTATATTGTTACGGAGAAGAATAGTGACATCCACATCTTCAAGATCCAGAACATGTCGACTGGCCAGGAGAAAACAGTCCACCGTAATCTGATAATGCCTGTAAACTTCTTGCCTCTCCCTGACACTGCCTTGGAGACACCTAATACAGGAGACCGTGAGGATCAGAGTGAGGAGATGGAGGACTCATCCATGAACGATATACCAGAAATGGACATCGGTGAGAGGACTAGTGTGTGGGTATCAGAACAGACCTCGGAGGAAACACAGTCGGTGCCCTCTGAAAAAGAGACCCCAGATGTGCTGGAAGATGGGCCACTGGCGAGGGACCCTCAGAACTCACCACATTCTGAGGGTGCCACTGGCAGCACAAGCATGTCAGAGCTAACCTTTGGAGAAGAAATGTCCGAACCCTCTGAGGAAGAAAGGCATTCTGAAGATGCCACTGGTGGCACAAGTTCCAGCAACAGTCACAGAACCCTTGACCTTGACTACCCATCGACTGTGGATAGTGACCCACCAATGTTGGTTGTAGGTGAACAGGTTAAACGTAATGATAACTCTATTAGGACTGTCAGGTCAGGGGCTGGTCGGGTTAGGAAACACCCAGTGAAACTCATTGAGACTATGCAGACACAGAGGGTTTTTCATACAGAATTCATTAGAGTACCTGTGTGGGTGTAGGATTAGAATCCAAGTCTGTAGCCCCCCAACATTTTTTTTTTTACTTAACTTTCAAGAGACACCATTGAGGTAATGGGTCAGAGGTCATGTAGGCCAAGGTTTTTCTGTCTGAGGTTCTTATTGTCACTGAGTGTAATGAACATGTAACAGGCATGTTTTCCTACGGGGTCTTTGAATTCTCCTAATTCTCTTTAGAGAATAGTCTTTGCACTGGAATGTTTGGTGACATATGTATTGCAAGGTATTGCATACCTCATTTTGTTTCTTTATAGTATACAAGTGTAATTCAGCAGGGGAGAATGTAACAGGGTTGGTTATGTTTCCACTTGCCTCTAAAGAAATGTGTATTTAATGTTCAAGGATTCTTATTGGTTAGTTAAACTGTGATGACAATAAGGTGTGTTGTGATTGGCCCCGCTTGCAGATAGGGGGAGATCGTGAACGTCAGGTCTCCCCAGTATGAAAATGTGATGCAAGGGGTAGGTCACGTTCTGAATACTGTTTTCTATTTTACAACGTGTACACGTTTGCTGTACTTTACTGATTTATACATGTGTGGGTATATGGTACCTTTTAGGGATTGAGGGGCTTTCTGGGATGTGCTTTGGCATATGATTGCTGTAAATACGTGTGTTAGCTAGCATACACCGATGTAATGGTCACATAAGCCACTGCTAACACAGTTGTCATCATGCTACAGATTTTGCCATCGACAGCCATCAATAACGTTAAGCCCTGCACAACTAACGTGCTGTTTCCCATTTAACAACAGGTATTTACACATGTTATATTTTGTATCGTATTTTTGTATTTTGTTCGCCCCAGTATGAAAATGTGATGCAAGGGATTTTGCCATCGACAGCCATCAATACCGTTAAGATAGGCACAACTAACGTGCTGTTTCCCAGTTAACAACAGAAATAAATGCTCAACTGGGACCACTGGCAGAAGTGATTTATATTGAGAAAACACAACGCATG